>NW_017307301.1:320151-358988 GCF_000935625.1 Nanorana parkeri
ATATATATATATATATATATATTTATATGCTGATGAGTAAAAAAAATGTATGTAAAATGTACATATTGTGTTGTATAACATCAAGCATGGAATGTGACAGTACACTTAGAGGCACCTTGCTTTTAGTTGGGAGACTATAAGGTAAAAAGAAAAATCAAATTTCGATGCAATGGTCTACTGTTTAAACAATTAGTCAATGACACATTTAGAGGAATTATTCTCGGAATGGTAGCTGAAGAGAAATCTTTCTTTTGAAATGTACTAAAATCAGAAAATAACTGGGTAAAGTAAAGCCTAAAGTTAATTTAGAAATAGGGTGTAATTGATACCTGCCAGGAAGAGCTCTCGGAACAATTGATTTATTGGGCTTTAAATGTAGCTGTATTCTCATATCCATTACCAGGGATTTTAATGTACAAGTGATTGGAGACCAGGCATCCACACTTCAGACACTCAGTTCAAAAAGTACTCAGGGACAGATCGTGGGTTGGACAGATAGTGACTGGAAAAAAAGCATATTACATTGTTTAAACCACTTCAGAATACCCCTTGGTGCTCACATTTAACCCAAGTATGGATCATTTTTTATCTGAGAGAAGTGAAGCATTTGCCTTGGGAATTTTGTAAAATAAAACACTGGGACAATGTTGGTCTTTCTACATCCTGATCTGCAGCCTGTAATTATCTACTATGGCCCAATGTATTTTCTATAAGATTTTAACAGAAAGATAGCTTGGAAGAACCAAATAGCTATAACGGGTTGTGGGATTAAAGGAGAAGTGTGGTGTATTTTATTGCAATCATTTCCTTAAAGAGGAACTCTAGGAATTGTAAAAACCAACCCTTGCAGTGGGGATACCCCCAGACTGCAATGGTTAACCGCTCATTTTTCTCCAGGGGCCAGAATAAAGAAGATGATCCTCTCTCCAGCGGCAATCAGTGCTAACTTCTCTACCCCTCCACTCCAACAGTGAAATGTCCCTCAGCATCCTCACGTCTAATACACCTGCATTAGACATGATGATATTAGATGTGATGGTTCCTTAGGCCGCTGCAGCCCGGGAGAGCAGAGGCTGTGGGGACCGGTCTAGCAGACAGGTTTGGACCCAGGATCAGTTGAGTATATGTTCTTTATTTTAGCTCCTAGATCAACTTGCTTAACCCTTGCAAATCCTGGCATTCCACTTTAAAATATATCTAAGGCCAAACTTTTTTTTTATTATTATTTTTTATATAAAAGGGAATAGTTCAATTGTACAGGTGAAACTCGAATAATTAGAATATCGTGCAAAGTTAATTTATTTCACTAATGCAACTTAAAAGGTGAAACTAATATATGAGATAGACTCATTACATGCAAAGCAAGATAGTTCAAGCCGTGATTTGTCATCATTGTGATGATTATGGCTTACAGCTCATGAAAACCCCAAGAACCCCAAATCCACAACCTCAAAAAAGTAGATTATTACATGCAATCAATAAAACAAGTATTGTACATAGAACAATATCGGACCTCTGAAAAGTACAAGCATGCATATGTACTCAGTACTTGGTTTGGGCCCCTTTTGCAGCACTTACTGCAATTACTTTTGCACGATATTCTAATTATTCGAGTTTCACCTGTATGTAACCCCTAATAATTACATTTTCTTAATTTCTCCTTTTTGGCTTGCTAAACATACAACTGAAATCATTGTGTCCAAAGAAAATTCTTGATTCTGGCAGAAAACCTGTCAGCTAATAATTTCCACCTTTTTTTCACCTGGTGAATCTGCCAGTAACATACTTCCTGTCCTAGGGTTCCAACACTCACTCACCATACTTTTTCTATGGAGAAGCAGCATTGTCACCTGGGAACAATGTCACTGATAAGAATGCTGCAGAGAGAGCACAGACAGTTATCGGTTCACAAGATTTCTAGCTGGGCCAGGAAGTGTTTTTTTGCACTTTTTGAACAGATGTTGCAGAACACTTTTAGTGGCACTTGTAACAGATTAAAAGGGACCAAGACAGTATGTTGTATGAGACTTTAGTGACTGGGCTCAGACCTACTTTAAAGGGACAATAAACTCAGGAGCTACATCTTAAAAATGCATTTAAGTACCCCAACTATTAACAAAAATGTATCTTATTTGTGTATCACTCGCCTGTAGATCCTCAAATCATCTCTGAATTGGTGCTGACACTGTCCTTCCTTCTGGAGGGTGACTACTTTTGTTCCCCATGGTCCATGTGTGTGTTGTAAAGTAGCCACCACTCCAAGCTCACCCCCGTGATGGACTACAATCTCAATACAAATTAGAAAACTAAACATAAGATTTTAATTCATCACAGGAGTGAGCTTGGTGCGGTGGCTACTTTACAAACACACACAGGGACCATGGGGAACAAAAGTAGCCCCCCTCCAGAAGGAAGGACAGTGTCGGCACCAATTCAGAGATGATTTGAGGATCTACAGCCAAGTGATACACAAATAAGATACATTTTTGTTAATATTTAAGGTATTTGAATGTATTTTTAAGATTTAACTCCAGAGTTTAGTGTCACTTTAAATATTTGATTCTGTATGACCACCTTTATAATTTAAAACAAATACCTAATTTTTTTTGGATCTGCAATTTTTACATCATTGGTTTGATGTCCCATTAACACATTAAGACAAATTTTGAGTTATTTAAAAAAAAAAACACAAATAGACTGATACATTGCAATGTACTGCATTACATGCAATTACATGTATTGTATTGCATGTATCGAACCCAACTGTCCCTGTTTTAAATGAATAGTCCCTCGTTTTAATCTAAATCCCTCTGTCCCTCTTTCCACCTCCACTGTTCTTTATTGAGGTTCCATATACAGTATAGATCTTTATATAAATGTCCATAAGTGCATGAAAATATGTCTTTAGGATACTGATGCATCTTTTGTCTAAAGAGTTGGCTCTTAAATGTATTCTTTCCCATCACAGAACATTGGGCCTGTAAATATTTAAAGCACCTTCATACGTGCACACACAGGGTGTTTCCCTGTCCTAGGATGAACATCTTGTTCTGGTTTATTATGAAGAGGTCATGTGTGTACATGGAGAAAATAAAGCAAGGGGCATTTGTTCTGGCTTGCCGAGTGACAACCCTCTATGAGCTGCTAGCGCTGCAGCCTTCTCTGTCCCGATTCTGAGCCATGAATAATTTACTGAGATTGCAAACTGAAGTTGAGTCCATAGAATTCCCCCCGGCATTCGCTACCTTCAAGCCTGAAGCAGTGACCTTATAGCTAAAAGCTGATGATATTAAACCTGCCTCGCTGCACTTTAACTGCAGGATTAAACATAGTAAAGTAGCACAACGGCCTAGGAAGCACATACAGCAACGGGAGATACCTAGATTAGATGTATGACACCTACATCATGGCTAGACCAGCAAGCGCGCCATTGCAAAAGCTGTACTGCAGCCACTTTGTGCTTTATACTGCTATTTTCAGTGTTCTTCTACTCCGGTGCTATCCTTTTATTTTTATGTGTCAAAATCAAAGTTACAATTAATATTAGAATTTGTCAGAATTTTAGTTGAAATTAGAATTTGAAGGCAAATGCTAATCAGTTTTCATCTACTGCATTGTAAAGCTACATGTATAAAAAAGATGACTTAGGCTTTGCATACAAGGTTTCAAATGTAGACAACCAGCACACATTCATGCCTGAAAGGGTGGCATCAAGGGGTGGCCTTCAAGGGGTGAAACGTATAAGCACTTGTTGCAGCATATATGCTGCATTGTGTTTGAGTGCATTTTGCCTGAACGACTATGCCAGGGGTAGGCAATTAGGCATTGCAAGACTCTGACAGCTACAGGCATGACTCCCAGAGGCAGATGCATTATGGTGTTTGTAGTTTCACCACATTTGGAGGACCAGAGTTTGCCTACCCCTTGATTGTCAAGGCAGTATGTGCTACAAATGAGATAATGTTACCTTAAAGCAGAACTTTGGTGAAAAGTGTTCTTAAACCCACACTACAAGGGTTACGGTAAGTGCTTGCTTTTATCTAGGTGCTAAAAAAGTTATACTCAACTGAACTGTGGAGCCAGCTGGCTGCTACTCCAGTCCCTGAAGTATGTCTCCTCCTGCTGCAGCGATGGTATGTCCCTCAGCGTCCTCACGTCTTATACACTATGTAGAGAACGTCAAGGACCCTTAGACCGCTGCAGCGTAGGGGATGTGAGGCTCCAAGGATTGGCCTGCTCTGAGGACCAGATCAGTATAACTTTTTTAGCACCTAGACAAAAATCAGCACTTAAACCTTGCAGCCCTTGGTAGCCCCGATCACTCTTTCTATCAACATGCTTCCTGCATTGCATACTGATTGGTTCCTTGTGCTTACAATGCTTGCATTTCAAAAATAAGTTTAAGCATGTGTTAATATATGCAAAGCTGAACTGATTTGTGTCTTTTATATCTGCCTGGAGTTTAAACACATTGTGTGCCTTTTTTTAGTATTGATTTGTGCCTTATTTATTGAAACTTTCTTAATCCTGGGCAATTTAAACTTAGTATGGGGGGAATTTATCAAAACTGGAGCAGACAAAATGTGGAGCAGCCTTGCATGACAACCAATCAGCTTCTCTCCTCAGTTTGTTCAGTTACGATTTGTAAATGAAAGAGAGAAGCCGATTGGTTGCCATGCACATCTGCTCCAGTTTTTGTCTGCTCCAGTTTTGATAAATTCCCCTCTATGTATTAAAAAGAAATGCATAAGTAGAGGTTACTTGCAGTGAAAGCTGTTGCCCAAATAATCATTCGATCTGAGAGTGAGGTCACTTATGACATTAAAGGGCCATTAGGAAGGTTTGGGAAGAAGAAGGGCAGGGAAAAGCTTGACTTTTACAGGAAAAGTTAAGATTTCCATAAAACCTCAGCTTCCTATATTTCTGGATCTACTGGTGGTTTTGCTAGGCAGTTTTCCCCGAGTGTAACCTCTGCGTAAACATTTTCTTTAATCAAATCCTCATTTTGATTTGTCATATTTGGCACAGGCCAACCTTAATATTATGACATACACGCCTTCAGTCTGCTTCTGATTTGCAGATTGGCTATCATCTACTTGGACCGCTCCATACTGTTAAAGTGTCATTGAGCAAAGCTCAGGTGACATACGGAGCAGACCAATTAGTGAGGGTATTGATCTGTTGAATATCTGACTTGTGTAGTGGAAGGAAGGAGGGCGCCTGGTCTGCTGCCCAGAATTCAAATGTTTCCTATTGATTACAATGCATTGAATATTCAGAGTTTTATTTACTACCTCATTATGCAGACCTGGGACAGCCAGTTGAAAGCCATGAAGCAGTTCTTCAATCCATTACCCTATGATTGCTTTCTTCTTACCGTGCACCTGTTTTCTACACACAACAGAAAAACATACTACTTCTATAGACATATTAGTAGAATAGTCACATTGACTGAATGTTAGAGCTTTATAGTTTATTGTTAATGAGGTCTGTATTTGTAGCCATCTTTCCTGGCAGAAGTTGAAGTGTTTGGTGCAGTTATACTTATATTGTACGGTCCTCTGTCTCCAGATCTGTAAGTCTTTTACTTACCTGTTCCTGATCCAATTGGTGCAGTTATACTTATATTGTACGGTCCTCTGTCTCCAGATCTGTAAGTCTTTTACTTACCTGTTCCTGATCC
Source organism: Nanorana parkeri (assembly GCF_000935625.1). NCBI lineage: Eukaryota > Metazoa > Chordata > Amphibia > Anura > Dicroglossidae > Nanorana > Nanorana parkeri. The sequence goes on from NW_017307301.1 coordinate 325,835, forward strand.
AATTGGTGCAGTTATACTTATATTGTACGGTCCTCTGTCTCCAGATCTGTAAGTCTTTTACTTACCTGTTCCTGATCCAATGGTTGCTCCTATGAAACTGCCATCTACCGAGCTGGGCCTACGCATGTGCAATACAGTCCTTGTTCCATCCTATGCAGAGAGTTTGTGTTCCACTGAAGCATGGAGTACAAAATCTCCGTAGGATTAAACAGAGTTACTACCCATTTCCAGGACCAAGCTTTGTAGGTGATATCCTGATCAATCAGGGATAGATAAGTATAAGGCTTGCAATGGTGGCTGTAGAGAGGTGGACAGTACAATATAAGTGAAACTGCACCAATCTCATTGGCTGCATGCTTGTTACAGGTAAATAACATATTCGTTAGTAAAGCCAGAAATAAGGATAAAAGCTTTGGGGCCTGCAACTTTAAAAAACAGTGAATTTAATTATTCTCTTATCACAAGTTTTATTTAGCCCAGCTGTGTCGTTTAATACTTAAGCAGAGCTTGGCCAAATGTGCCTAGCAAAATGAAATGCAGCCTGTGTGGAACATCCCAGTGCCAAGTTACACTACAGAACAGAAGTCACCAGTAGTGTGCAAAGACTTGGCTTATAGGCTTTCTGCTTTTTTGCCTATACAGTATATACATGTACATTCTCTACAATAGCTCTACGTACATTCTCTACAATGGCTTGCTTGACACACAGCAACAAAAGGCTATTTCTGAAATGTTGGCATATATGGCTATGTGCTACATTGGCAGCTGATTCACACAGCACTTTTTTTTTGGTACATTATTCCCTTATACACATGTTTCTAGGTTAAATAATGTCTGTATGTAATGAAAACTGTTGCTACTATTTATTAAGGTAATTTTCTGAAAGCTGCTTAGAAAATGTTAGAAAGGTACAGTAACAGGCCAGTCACCATGTAATTCCAGCTCGTGTGGTATTGAACTCCAGCTTCCATTATCTTAACTAGAAAATGACTCGACCATTGATTAATGTATTAGGACCCCATGGCGTAGAGACCTTTAAAGACTTGGAAGTCTTGTATCTTACTGAAATGATAAAAGCAGGGTATTTCTTAGCCATTTAGTGATTATGCAACATTTCAAAGTCTATTCTGTTAAGAACAACCAAAAGAAAAGAAATTAAACCTTGCAATACATTATCTTAGTTACCAGCAATCTTTAATCTTTATTTAATGTGGGTCACTTTAGTTCACATGATTGTGACTCCAATCAAAAATGCAAATGTACAGACTATGCATTTATAATAGGAGGGGCAAACATATTAATGGTGCAGCCTGGACTCCAACACAGGGCCCCATCATAGAAGGGTTCCTATCAGAGCATTGCAGGATTGCCTGCGATTTTAGCTGAGCAAGAGGAGCACTTAAAGAGACAAGACTCCATGTAGGGTACCATAACAGTCTGATGGCAAATGAGCGGTAGACATAGAGGACACTTTTGTGGGAAATTATATTGGGACCCCATAGTCACTAAAAGACTAGCCTTTTAGTGACTATGGGGTTCCACAATAATTTCCCACACATGTTTCTTTTATGTCCATCACTGAATTTGGCATGCATATATAGTGATTGATTTTAATGAGCACAGGGAATATTGTCTTTGGATTTTTTTAAGGATACCTAAATTTATATCTGTTTGTTTTTGTTCGGCAGTTCCTCTAAAGTCATTGTCTAAATGTCCCCCTTTTCTTTGACAATATCCACACGTGGGCTGATAATCTGGTAGAAAAGGCATCTTTAGGTCAAAATGGCCAGTGTGTGTATATGTATATATATATGTTTTCATTCTGTACATTTTTCTTATATATATCTATATATATCTATATATATCTAGATATATCTAGATATATATAGATATATAGATATATATAGATATATATAAGAAAATTGTTTTATTAGCTTTATGTAGCCATTCAGCACAAATGGCACCACATTTATTTACATTTGTTTCAAACTGTCAGACCTGTCAGCATCATTACTTCACTTTTATTTTCAGACTGAGTGGCTAGCATTGAATTCCCGCAGTGTCAATTGCAGCGACATGTTGTTTATATGTTTGTATGGGGACATAATACTTTTGTGATTTTTATTTACCCAGTACAAGAAGAGACTACTAAATTACATTTATAGGCTGCCTATAAAGGTGCTGATGTGAATGTTGTTTGTTACATCCTGTATACTCAGAACACAAAGAATGCTTTTTGAGTCTAGAAATTATCTGGGAACTTGTGTTACAGCAACACTTTTTCTATTCCAATGTCTAGGGTTTTTTGCACAGTGCAATAACCAGTAGCAATCAAATCTATTTAATATTTTATCAGTTTAGCACATTCAGAACAAATGGTTATTTACTATTTGCAAAAAGGTACTACACATTAGGAGTCGATTACAGAATCCCTGTGACTGGTATCTATAGGGTATCTACAACACAAACTTATTCACTTTGCTGTCTGGGGTTCCTTCAGTTTCTGTCCCAGGAACAAAGCAGTAAGTAGGAGGAAATATCTTAAAATTGTGAGGAAATCTCATCTTAATTGTCACCTGAGCATTTGTCCCCACTGGAAGATTTTCCCTCACCGCGTGTTAGAAGAACCATATCATTTTGGATTTCCTATTACTTTCTGTCTTGGTCTGGCCACTAGGACAAATAGTGATGTTGAATCTCCTCAGCAAGGACACCTAACCCTTTAATATTCTGTTCAAAACTGGAAAAGCTTTTTTTTTTTTACACACTTTAACATAAAGCCATGGAAGTCTTTTTTAATCATTCTACTAAATAGGGGTGAAGGCTCTGCTCCTCATTCTTTAGAGCTTTTCTCCCCATGCTAGGATTTTGGCATATACTATATATCCTTTAGCTATTGCATGGACTTTTCTTTAAAAACTACCCAGCCAGAAGACCTATCTGCAAATACTGATAGGCTTATTAATAAAATAATGAAAACTAGGATGCATAATGATGGGTACATTTTAAAGAAAGAGCCACGAGGCACATATGGCTGCAGGGTTAACATCCATGGTCCATTTAGGTTAATGAAATCTATTTGGCAAATCCCCAAAATTGGGAGGGGATCTGTGAATAATAAATGCTCTAAATAAAGCATCTGTTCTCTAATAAATTCCTAGATTTTTCATGCGGTCATTAAATAGCTCTAGCACTGTTATACAGTACAAGTCTGTGCATGTACAGTGGGCTAGTTAGGTTGGACTCGATGATTCTGTAAGGAAACTGCAAAGTGATTTCTTGTGTGTAGGGCTGCAACAACTAATCGATTATGAGAATAGTTAGCAACTATTCTCATTATCGGTTAGTTGGGGGGGACGGGAGAGAGAGAGAGAGATAGACAGATATCTGTTTTGAATGCAACCAATCGATTAGTTGAAAAAGTAATCGGGCAACTAATCGATTATGAAAATAATCGTTAGTTGCACCCCTGCTTGTGTGTGGTCCTGTAATATGGTAAAGCTTGTATGGTGTATGCATATTGTGATATTGCAGGATGAAAAGTCCTATACAATGAACTTGAAAGTTACCACATGGGAAGGGGATACTTATGCTTACCAAATCACAAACCAAATTATAAATGCAGCCTAGCTTTTAATCATGGGCAGATATCATTGGTGATTGCTGCTGATACATTGTGCCCAAGATGACCTGCATTTGCATCATGCCATAACAGCCCTTAAAAGAGTTGTGTGTGTGACCTTATCTTCACCCAGGTAAGGAAACTGAGACTTCCCTGCAGAACTTTGTCCTAAAGGTTTTCATTCTGTACTTTTCTTCATTTTACTTACTTTTTTGTTCCCAGTACAATGAAACCTTGCATTTAAGAGGATACTCTGAATGTAATACATTGTGATTTCCTGAAAATCACCCCTTCTGTTGGCCAATCTCTACAGACTCTAGTTAATGTTCCAGCCAAATACCTAAAAAAGAAAAACACAGGAGGTTATCAGCAAGAGCGGTGAACCTTTGTCTTCCCTGCCTTCTCTTATTGAATTGTCATGATATCTTGACAAGCTCCTATTATTCTCTTCTCTACAGGGACATGAAAAGTCTAATAGAGGCAGTGAATTGTGTTTGGAAATCTGAAGGTTGGTTATTCATGTGCTAAGAGGAGTGCTGAACGTGCCTGGGATCTGTGGGGAGAGATTGCACTCTAATATGAAAGGGACAGCTCTCTATAATGTGACATGTTTGGCCGTGATCCACGCACCTTAAGGATCCAGACATATGACAGCAGAATTCTCAATTGCTGGTTATATTTTTTATTGCTATCTAGGTTGGGAGGGTTCCATCGTCCTGTTTTCATGAATGCAATAGATAAGGTTACTGCTGTAAGAAAATACCTGATAACACAGTTCTTTCTTTCCAGAGAAAAGTATCGCAGATGTGACATGGTTGTATTTAATAATGGAGGGCATGGGGCACATAAGCAGCCCATGATTTTCATGAAATAGACAGAGGTTCAACTAGGGTGGACATTAAAGCAGACCTTTACTCATATCTTTAATAACAAACAAAATGTTTAGTAATGACAATCTACAAACACATACTTCTAGATAATTGCAGGCCTTGTATTCTTTGCATATCTTATTTCCCTTTTCTTCCCCAGTCTTCTGACAGTGGCCATATTTACTAAGGGCAGATTACTAGCTCTTCTTTTACTTCCTGGATTTCTGGCACATGTGACCATGCACATCATCTCAGGGGAGGAAAATGCATTTGCCTGAGATCTTGTGAGATTACAGATGAGATTTCCCAGCAATGCTCTGCTGATGACAAGGCAATCCCAGTGGGCATTGCTTTGGCAAACTAAAGTCATTTTGCCCTTTCAAAACAGGAATTGAACGCTCTGCAAGTGTAAGTATTTGAAAATCACATAGGGGCCTATTCACAAAGCTGCCGTAGGCAGCTGAGTGAACAACCGACCCGAAGTAAAGTGAGCCGAACACTGTTCGGCTATTCACTTCAGGCTTGTACAGCTGATTTTAGCCGTATATTGGCTGAAATCAGCCATACATTGGGTGGCTTTGGGTCGGCCAAACATGCTCAGCATGTTCGACCGACCCGAAGTGCAGAAGGAGTTCGACTCAGCCGATCCAACAGTGACAGCTAGCTACGCCCAACTGTTTTCTATTGGCCGCGACCATCTGTCATTAGAATTAGAGCTTGTCGGAGCCGACGGGGATATGAAAGCCGACTCTGCAAAGCTCTCATATTATAATGACAGAACAGCGTCTGCTGATTACCTAGTAACCAGCAGACGCTGTTCTGTCATTAAGATGAGAGCTTTGCAGAGTCGGCTTTCATATCCTCGTCGGCTCCCCTTTAGCTCTCGTCGTAATGACACATGGGCGTCCCTGGTTACCTGGTAACCAGGGATGCCCATGTGTCATTACACACAGAACCCGGCGGAGCTGCTATGATTTTACAGCAGCTCCGCTGGGTTCTCAGTGTACTCAGGAGCCGCAGTGTAATGACAGAAGGCGTCCCTGCTTACGACGCCAGCTTCGAATTTCCCCTGGGCTCAGTCGAACCGAAGCATATGCCTTCGGCTTGACTGAGCCCCTCGGCCAACTTCGGGGGCTGTACAGGCTATAGTGAATAGCCCGTACAGCAGCCCTGAACCGAAGGGGTCCTGGATCAGCCGAAGCTACTGCTAGATCCTTCGGTAGCTTTGTGAATAGACCCCATCATTTTACACCAGACATGTCTATGTTATTATTAATCATCATACATAGAGGGATGCATTGGTAGAGTTTGATTTCTGAGTGTAAAGCTCTGCTTTAAGAGGTTTGGGCACTGTGTAGTAAGGAGATTATCTGGTTACAGCTCAACCGCTTGGGCACCTTTACAGCAGGTAAAAATAAAATTTCAGGAATCACTGGTCGGACAGACATTAGAGAGAGTATGCCTACTGTGATTCTACTTGATGCTGGTACTAGATAAGTCATGTTGATCTGACCTGCAAACTGATTGTACCTGCTTCTAGTTTCAAGGGCAGCGGGCAATGGTTGTTAGAATGTTGGCATGATATTAAGGGGAATGTGCATGCTCAATTCAGGTGGCAGAAAAAGTGCAAGTGCATATTATAACCCTCAAAAAGGAATACATCTTACCAGTCTTAAGATGACATGGCTGCATTTGTTTTCATTTTACTTTATTTTCACCTGAAAATAACACACTTTCTGTCTCTGGGTGGCTACACTGACTCATCCAATGTATCTATGGCAGGAGCCAAGGTTGGCATCCTTTACAGAAGAAAAGTAGAATAGTATTATGTTCCTATTTTATCTCACAGGAAGTGACGAGGACAGTGAATTTTTCGCAAGATTAATATGCAATTTCGGTACTTACTGAAAATCTTCTTAGTCTGCAAAAAGAAAACAAATGCAGCCACCATACCTAAGTACTGGTAAGCTGCAATACATTCAATTTATGCTGTGGTGGTATGCTATCCTTTAAGTATTGCTTGAACAAGACTGCTCAATGACAGCCAGCACAGCTAAATCAGTTGTAGCAATTAGGGATGCACCGATACTTTTCAAATACCAGTGCCGATACTTGGCATTTTCATGAGAACTACCAGAGTTACATAGTTACATAGTTACATAGTATTTGAGGTTGAATAAAGACATTAGTCCATCAAGTCCAACCTATTAGGATCTCATTCTAGGAGTACCCGTACCCCTGTATATTACGGTCCCTTAAGAAATCGTCCAAAAGTTTCTTGAACAATTCCACATTATTTGCTGAAATCACCGCCTGTGGCAGTGAGTTCCAGACCCTAACTGATCTTACTGTGAAGAACCCCCTTCGCCCCTTGTGCTGGAATTTTTTTTCCATCAATTTTAGGTGATGGCCTCTAGTTTTTGTAACGGAGTTAATTTTAAACAGTTTATCAACAGTAGTTGTATCTGTAAATACTTGGACAAGTATCAGTACTTGTACTTGCAAAAATGGTATCGGTGCATCCCTTTATTTATATTTATAAATGCAAAATCATACATTAAAACAGAGATGTCCAAATCCCAGGAGCTTCGTGTGCTCCTTACAAATCACAGCTGCCTCCTAACTTTTGAGTTTTTCTCTAGTCTAGTCTAGTCTAGAGCTTGAAAAGTATCTGTACTTGTACTTGTACCGAGTACGGTACTTGGTATGGGTGCATCCCTAGTAGCAATGTATGCAGGTGGTACAAGGAGTAACTTTGACCAGATGATACTCAAACTTTTAAATGCTACAAAAGGTTGTGATGGTGGAACACAAGTAACCAAAACACTATACAGCATATTCTAAAGCTGGACAAATAAGGGTTATGGAATTGGTTTTGTATACAGAAAAGTTAATGGTCTTGAATTGTGAAGCTGGTTATAAAGCATAAAGCATGTTTTGTATATCGCTTTGTCAGTAATCAGGTCATTACTTATTCATTTCAATGAAATTTGAGCGAGAAGCTATGTAAGCCTATTTTTCTTTTTATGTCTTGTCTCAGTATATCCCTTTTCTTAATCAATATATCTGCTCTCCTTCTTACTTTATGTATTGCCATTTCATTTACGATTAAATATTGGACAGTTTTGCCAGACACACTAATCTCAGTAAAGGCTGAATAAAATCTGAATTTCATATAAACATTTTTAGTGAACGGTGTAAAATCCAATTGCCGTCGCGATTTTATGTACTTGGTGATACGTTTTTAAACATAAATTTTTTAATACAATATACATTTATTTCCTTTTGACATCCAAGAATTATATTTCCCTGCTTAGAGGATCAAAAACAATTGTAAACAAAATGCTAATATAGAGATGCCTTTAATTCAAATGATTTAACAAAAAATTTGGAACAGGACTAAAAAAATAATTATAATGGATTCTATTTGGGGGCATACAGTATCTTTTTTAAACCAAGCACACGATATGATCATTTCATTCCAAGAATGACTGTTTTTATCAAAAAGGAATGATCAAGTCAAATTTAAAATCAGGAGTTAAAGCTTAAAAATACATTACCAAAAATGTATCTTATTTGCGTATCACTTGGCTGTAGATCTTCCAATCATCTCTGAATTGGTGCTGACACTGTCCTTCCTTCTGGAGGGTGGCTACCTTTGTTCCCCATGATCCCTGTGTGTGTTGTAAAGTAGTCACCGCTTCAAGCTCACTCCTGTGATGGACTACAATCTCATGTTTAGCTTACTATTTTGCATTGAGATTGTAGTCCATCACGGGAGTGAACTTGGGTTCTTGGAGAGTAGGGAGTTCTCACAGGAAGAAGGCAACTGGGGACAACTGTTTAAGAAGGAATTTCCCTTCACTTTGGAGAGATGTTAACTTATTTCCTGTTGTTTCTCTGAGACAGGAAATAAAGTAAAATCTCCCCAATCAAACACCGACAAAAATTGGCAAGGTTCTGAACAATTTCTTCTCTATCCAAAACTAAAAAATAACACTTGGCTTTACATATGCTATAATGTCTAGATTGAATGCTATCCAGGCGCTCCATTTATGAGTAGGGTAGGGCCCCGGCTCCTGATAATGGAACAATGTGGTGTAAGGTATTTATTTCCCCTTAGGTGTACATATGCACAATGGTGCAGTGTGGTTTTACTCACTGCTCATTTCCACTAGAAAGTACCTACTCTAGCAGAACATACCAAGATTTCTGGCAACCTTCAGGTGCACACAAGGCCACACTCACCACCCCGTAACCCTGTGGTGCTCAGTTTCAGAAACACAAGGGAGTGTGTGAGAAGTATACATATAGACCTACATACCATAAAAGTTGCTTCACCTTCCTAAGCTTCCTGAGGTACCTCCACCTTGAATTAGTTCAGCTTAAACTGTCTGCACATTTAGGGAAGTATGACTTACATCCATCTGTATTATGCATTACGTCCATAACTTATCTTCTCCTAAATATTTCACTGATCAGAATCTATTATGTGCATCACTTATAAGTTATCTTTTTGGTCTTCACATTAACTGTACATACATTTTTTTATTTCATATAGTCCCGATGAATGATTTATCTGCAGAAGTAGGACTAAGAATAAATATGTGGCGTCTTTTAGATGTGCTTTGCTGTGAATTTTCAGCTGTCATATAAACCAGAAAGTACATGGTTATAAAAAAGAGGAGTCTGGTCCTGCAGTACTGCTCATCATATTACATTAACGAGGCAGACTGTCAGGCTCATGATTTACATAACATTCATAATAAACCTTCTTCCTGGCTGAATGGGAACCAGGCACACTAAGGCTTGATATACTGTAGGATTTATAGATTAGAAGGTGATATAAAATGATTATAGAAAACAATAAAAGCAGATGTGTCACTGTGAATTAAATAGAACAAGAAAGCTAATTTATAAAATGAGGAAGATAGAAAAAAAGACTCGGTTGCCCACAAGTGATTGGATTATGTGTGGGTATGTAGCCAAGTCTGTGATGGATGATAATATTATTTTGTGATCACATACTTTATTGAGGTCATATTAATTATATGTATTGTTCTTTGTATGTATAGAATGCATGAATATTAAAATATTATCATTGTTAGTGATTACTGTATGACATGTAGGGAGGGATGGGTGGCTCAGTGTCTTATAATGGCCCATGACCGCTCTAACATACCTGTGTGCATTATCACTCTTTTCAGCATGTTTCATGCAAATGTAAGGAGAAACAATCTAAAATATAGAGGGTTATTCACAGAATAGTAAAGGGTTTGGGGAAGGCAGGAGAAGTGAACAATCTAGGCCAAAATAACTGATTTGGAAAAATCCTCCAATTCAGCTCACTTTCCAGTTCAGCTATGTTGTCCTAGGAGTGTGGAGAAGGCACTTATCCTGCCTTCTCGAAACTCTTCACCCTTGTGTGAATAGCCCTGATAGTATTTCTAAGCTGAAGAGAAATGCTCATTCATTAGTTTTTTGAGCATTTGCCATTTATTTCTATTGACATGAAAGTATGCGCTCTGCAAAGCTAAATACTGCATGTTACATTTCTTTTTTAACATGCTGTACTGAAAAATTCCATTGTGGAGCCCACAATATTAACATACGTTGTATTTTCCTGCAGTAAAATTAGTACATTTTACCCACAAGATTAAAACAAATGATATTATATTACAGGGATGGATTCACACAGTTGTGAAAATGCATGTAGTTTTGTGAGCAACCCTCGGTCCGCAATGGACTACAATCTCAATAATAATTAGTGAACTATTAGTGAACTAAACATGAGATTGTAGTCCATCACAAGAGTGAGCTTGGAGTGGTGACTACTTTACAACACACGCAGGGACCACGGGGACCAAAGTAGCCACCCTCCAGAAAGGAAGGACAGTGTCAGCACCAATTCAGAAATGATTTAAGTGATACACAAATTAGATACATTTCTGTTAATAGTTAGGGTACTTTTAATGCATTTATAAGATATAACTCCTGAATTTAGTGTCACTTTAATGCAGGTTTGGCATGCATAGTCATGGTTTTGTTTAGGGATGCACCGATACCGATACTAGTATCGGTGCAGATACCGAGTATTTGAGCGAGTACTCGCCCAAATGCTCCGATACCTTTCCCGATGCTGGAAATTCCTGTCAGAGGGAGATTTCCTCTGATTGGCAGTGCCGCAAGGGAACATGGAGCTGGGAAGCTGGCTCCATGCTGTTTGGCTGGCTCCATGCTGATTGGCCGGGAAGCCAGCTTCCCAGCCAATCAGCAACGAGTTGGACAAACAAATCTGATAATATGGTGACACGACCCCCACCTTGCAGACAAATCATTCCCCTCACATAGATCCTCAGCAGCAATCATTACCGTACCAGTCCCTCTGCCAGCTGGGCAGAAACCACTCTCCAAGCTCTACCGGATCGGCCCACGTCTTCTGTGTGCACAGCGCCAGCACCGCCTGCTTGATGTCTAAATAAGAGCACTGGGCAGTCTGCGCATGCGCAATAGCAGGCTGAGGGCCGATCACATGGGCTCTATGCTACCAAAAGTACCGATATCGGTACTCAGTATAGTTGAGTACTGAAATATATATATCGGCTCTCGTACTCGATACTGAAAACCCGGTATCGGTGCATCCCTAGTTTTTTTGTGCTCTATTTCATATATTGTATGTTTTTTGCATGAGAAGATGGCTAAAATGCACCTTGAAGCAGTGAAATGCATGTAGGCGGCTTTTTTTCTCATTGCATTTGGCACTGCCGAGCACAGATATGGAGGACCTGGTTGATTTGTATGACAATTCTGTGGTTGCTGTTTTTTGTGGTACCTGACTGCCTTATTTCACTGTTAAACTGCTTAGATGTGTACACTGCCTGGCAGAATTATATTCCATTTTCCTGTACTGTCTGAGGGCGTAGTGTTGCGTTTCTTTATAAAGTACAACAAACTTAAATTACAAAAAAATGATATGATATCATAATTTCATGCAGAATGATGTGAAACCTCGCGCCACTACTCTAGTCAAGTTAAGCAGCAGCTGAAATCTGTGTGGTCAGATATAACGTATGAAATTAATGGTAAAAGCCGCGCTGTGTGAATGAGACCGCAAAGTGTCAGATATAGTAGATACTGACCTTGGAGTAATGTGATACAATGTGTAAAAAGTGCAAAACAAAAAAGAAACGCATGTATATAACATGCACCTTAGTGTAAATGTAATTGCTACAAAATATCCATAATGAAAAATCCAATGCACTAAATATTAACTGTGAATCAATGTGATGCAATGTGCAAAGAATACCGACAAGAAAAACGCATGTGTGTAACTTGCACTCCAGTGAAAATAATAAATGGTTAAAAAATGTCCATGATCCTGGATCTTCAATAGTCCATTAAGTAAATAGAAGATAAAACATTGGATGTAGAATAAAATTAGTCTCCTGTGACCATCAACAGAGAAATCTTCTGGAATGCACCTCACCTTTAGCAGAGACCCACCAGGGTCTGTATGCGCTCCAACATGTCTGACCTCTAAAATGAGACTGCTGCTTCCCCACAGAAAGCAAGAGTCCCACTCTGTAGCACACATGCTTTTCTACTTTTGTTGTGGCTGCTTTGAAAGAAAACAAACTATAAAACGTTAAATACCTTTTGTTTTGATGCGCTGATGCTCCTGAAATGTGTTTAGCTAATTTAAACTGAGGGCTCAATTGGGCCTCACCTATAAAAATATTAATTTTGATACTTTTGAAAACATGGTACGAAAGGGCAGATTGCCAGTTTAGCTGGCAAACTAAACTACCAGTATAAGCAGACCTTTTTTTCCCTCATCTATATTTATAGGTTTATTCTTTTGATCAAGTCTGCTCATGAAAGAGACAGAACAGTAACCACCAAACCACGTGTTCTTGAAACATTTAGCACTAGACCATTGAATTATTTATTAATGTTCTATTGATTGCTTAGCCTTTCATCATTAACTACATTAAGTCCAGCATACTTTGAAATGGCTTCCAAACCTTTATTCATGGGCTTAAAATAGTCTCAAAGTCTTCTTAAGCAAACTAACACGTCACATCACATCTAATTGTCATGCTATGCACTGGTCAATATGCATATAGACATGCTGAGCAGGGAGCCAGTAGAACACTTTAGCTTCCTGTCCACCTTTCATGTATTCTCCAGAGAATTCTCACCATTTATAGAACAAATGGCAGTGTGGGCTTAACAAGGCCTGAATGAGTTTAAAGTGTTGAAGAAAAGCAAACAAACTAGATTTTGCTGTGTGTTATTTTCTAACTCTCTTAATTTATGTTTTGGATAGCAATTTGATCTTTGGCATGAGTGATATTTATATTGCCATACTCTTAGCCTGATACAAATCTTCTGCCAAGCCTATACCTGGGAGATTTCCATTGGTACGACATTACTGCTGCTAGATGGAGTTGAGGAGCATAGAAAATTTCTATGCTAGTGACATAGACAGGCCCGGATTCCCCACAAGGCCCATGAGGCCCGGCCTCGGGGTGGCAGAGCGCAGGGGGGCGGCAGCGGTGTCCTTACGCATCACAGGAACTGGCCTTGGGGCAGCAGGGAGAGTAAATTCGGCACTGGACATAGACCAGTCCATCTTGTAGCGCTAGCACCGTGAGAATGGCATTTGTTCAGCTGTACACTGCAGATTTATGCAGAAGATTTATACATCAGCCCCTTGAGGCTAGGTTCACACTTGCACTACACCGCACGACACATGGGACGCGTGTCCCAGGATCATGCGGTCCTGCACAATGCAAGCAGCGAGTGCCGCGCGGCCCCATTGATTTCAATGGGGTGACATCTGCTCGGCAATCGCAGAAAAAATGTACATGTACCTTTTTTTTGTAATACACGACGCGCGGCTGTTTTAGCCGCCACTGTGTTCGGATGTATGGGCGGAATCACGGCGGAAAACTGCATGATCCGCCCGGTGCGACTGGGGTACTATTAGAAAATAATGGCACCCCGAGCGCGATCAGTTCACACCTTGGCGACTCCTGACCGTGTGGCAATCCGCATGGAATCGTGTACGATTGCCACGCGGTGAGGTGTCACCTAGGTGTGAAACTAACCTGTGTAACGGTAGAGAAAATAAAAAAATTACATATATGATGCCGGCTGTCAGTAACATTTACACAGTTAACACAGTTCTAAATGTCTCCTAAGTTTTGTTACCTGTTGATACTTGTAGTATATTTTTGTTACCCTACTAATTGTAGCAGGCCAAGCTGTCCAGCAAAAGTTACATTTACAGGAAGTCACTGTCCCAGCTGCCATATGGTAAGCACAGCTACCAATCAACCAGCAGTGAGCACTGACTGCAGCAAATTGAATAAAAGAACAGGTAGATTAACAACCTACAGATTTGCAAGTTGGTTGTCCTGGCACATCCTGACCATATGTCCAATTCTATCAGAGATTGTGGGACCTAGACCCCTGCTGACAGCACGCCGATCCCCAAACCTGAAAGATAGCCTGGTTAGTTCGGAATATAAGCCACAACACTTGTCCCACTACTCCACAAAACCAAAGGGGATGTACCCCTGCGGAAGATGTCAAATTTGTCCCCTGGTGGAAAAAACTGATACCTTCAAAAATACAGAAGGAACAAAATCATACAAAATAAATAGTTTCATTAACTGTAATACTGAAAAAGTAATTTATCAAATAGAATGTCCATGCCGAAAGTACTACATAGGAAAAACTAAAAAGACAACTAAAAATTAGGATCGGGGAACATCTCAATGATATAAAGAAAAAAGATAAGGATAGCCCCTTAGCCATCCATTTCGCAGAGTTCCATAATAGCGCTCCCACAGGCCTAAAAGTAAAAGCAATCTATACACTGAATTTATCCCCACGAAGGGGCGATTTTGATACCATATTACTACAAAAAGAAAAAATGTGGGTATACCGACTAAATGACACCAGGTGGTCTGAATAATGAATTCAACTTGAATGTATTACTATGAATTTCCTTATAAAAAAATGACAAAATACTATATGGAAAATCGGACATAACAGAACAATCTAAAAAGTCAATGTGAAAAGAATTTTTATCTATTTGTTTTGTTTTCTTTTAAATGATTCGATGTACTGATGACGGTCTTTGGAATTGCAAAATGTCTGATCAACTAACGAAGATTAGATCTGATTATATGATGATCGACAGGTGAGGATGGTATTCAAATACATCCCACAACTGAAAGCCAGCGCGTCCTGACAAACCCCTGGGGGAGGGGCGAAACGCGTAGACGCTGCACATGGGAATGGCTGGATGACCCACATCTAAAACAAACAGCTTGCTCCTCAAATCCAGACCTTTAACACGCTCCAACATCCCTTCCTTCGGACGCTCTCAACATATCCTTACTGATAAAGAAAGTACCGACTCTTTTGGATCTGACAAAAGATATCATATACTTGTCTTTCATATACACCCTCGGCCGAGGCAAACACGGACTTGACAGCAAGGAGGAAAAACCGATCACAAGGTTCTCCTAGACAAGAATAAGAAGATATCTCCTCAAAGGCTATGTGAATTAAAACAACGGAACTTTTCTTTATCATTTTCTGGTTTTCCTCTGTTCCTATATTTGAAGCATCTTCTAAGCTAAGTTAATCCTCTAAACTAAAATGTGGGAAAAAATAAATAATGACGCTATATAAGTATGATGTATTGATAGAACAGAAAACAAGAGTACACCGGAAAAGTGAGAACTAGAGGTCACACGAAGAGATATATGAAGCCGTGTTCCTCTGAGAAATGTATCTATCACTAAGGATATACGGAAGGGTTAGTGAAACAATCCAAACCATCTTATTACCTTTTCTGTGTTATTTTTGACTAAAATACCAACACAATGGGGATACAATCTATCCTGTAAGAAACAACTTTTTTGATACCTTGTTTAGGTCAGTTAAAACAACACAAAGGAGAATCTGCAATCTACAGAGGAATCATTCTAAAGGACTGGAACAAAGGTGTTTAAACTTTTTTTAGGGTCTATAACAACCGCCTAGAACAAAATAGACTTACAGTCAGTGAACTTTCATGATTTTGTCTATGTCTTCTTAAGTTTGAATGGTGCTTGGTTATGCACGAATAAAGCTGTTTTTTATATGATTTTTCAAATTTGGTCCGTCCCGATCTCTGTTGAACCCTTGACTGCCTCCCCTTTGAAGGCAGTCAGCCCTGTGTTTTTTCTATAAGTTGGTTGTCTCCCTTTTAAAAAAGACCTCGAAACAGAGCAGCAACTGGCAGAATCAACAAGTGTTTAAAAAACATTCACTCACACCAATATAAAAAAAAAACCTTGCACAACTATATTTACAAGGCAAAAAAAGGAGTATTTACACAACTTTAGCATTCGATTTCATATACAAAAACATTGGCTCCATTTGTATAAATTTATTTTTTTAGGAATGCTGTGTAGAACGTTTGAAAGCAAGAGTTGATTAATTGGAATAGAAGATGGTGAGTCCCTCTGCACTCCTCACAGCGTTCCCGGCCCAAGCAGTAATAGTGGTGCTCGCAGTGACAATCAAGGATGGCGCCGTGCAAATCAACAGTGAAAAGCAGAAATCACCAGCACTCATTGTCACCCTGATGAAGGGACCCTGTGCGGCCCCAAAACGTTGTTTTTTTTCTGTGACGACTGGTCCAATTAAATGGACATCACCGATATTTATTGAGTGCTGGTGATTTCTGCTTTTCACTGTTGATTAATTGGAAGGCTAAAGAGTAGAGTGACAGATATTGAAAGAGGCCAATTCAGGTGGCAGGTGAATAATACCAGAGAGGCTTTCAGTGGAACTCTGTAGACAACCAAAGATAGAGATACAATGCAATGAAACTGTATCCTGGGAATGCCTCTGGACCCTTAAAAAAAAGATGAAGTCTATACCTGGGGAAATCATGGTTGCACAGAAACATTAAGAAACATTTATTTGTGCCTATAGCATCTGATAGAAAAGAAAATGTCTTGTCACTGCATGTGTGCTTGACATTTAAATGCTGAGGGACGCCAGCTACTCTAATGTCTGGTGGTCTGTCACCTTAGTGTAAAACATATGGGCCAGGATCCCAAATTAAGTTTCAGCAATATAGACTCTAACAGTTGTTTCTATTCCTGCTTTAAAATATAAATATATACGCCTGTAAACAGTGACACCATTGAATCACCCAAGGGCTAAGTCTGACATCTTAAAATCGGTAGACAAACCAGAGTCTTCTATGATATACATTTTGCTAGGTAGGTCCATTCGTTTTTAGTTAGTGAATATTTTTTAGAGCAGGGTTCCATATTTTTGGGTCTTCTCTTTTCTTGAGCACCATACCTGACAGTCTTATGCATTCCGATATGTAGGTCACGTAGACTTGTGAACCTGGAAGGGATGACATTCTCCTGTCTGCTAAAGACTTCCCAAACACATGCGTATTCCCTGGCTCTGTGTCCGAGAGCATTAAATCTAAGAGCTATTGATTGTACAGAGCAGATCTGAGTCAGAGTCTTCAATATTTAATAGCATTGCTGATTTGTGAGGCTGGCTGTGTTCAAAGCAGCCAGATCCTTTTGTTTTTACTCATCCTGTAGTTTGTTCATCCATGGATGCTAATCAGGGCATGATCAGGCAGCAAAAGAATGCCAGCCTTTTGTTTTGTCATGGGGGTCTCTTTTTTTTGGACAAACATAATGCAGTTTTTCAAGGGCTGTTCACAACTCTTAGAAGCTGTTTTCTCATGTGCATGGCTTCATCTCAGTCAGGTCACAGCAAAAGTCAAACATGAAAAACGATAACAAGAGGTAATTTAATTCTTTATTGCATCCATGTTTAGCAACAAATAGCAAATGTTTAAATCAAACCCAGTGGAAAGTCTATAGCAAAATGTTTTCCTCTGAGTATTTTAAATATGGATGATTTCAGAATGATGTAGGACTGTTGTGTGCAGAAAATGGGAATAAATATAAAATAGTTCATTTTGATGCATTTTAAATTATTAAGCAGGGAATTCCCGTTGCCCTGGTTACCATGGAAGCCGTTCAAAGACAGAGAAATATTCTGCAGAGGTTTTTAACACACACGCATATACCTATATATATGTATATCTATATATATGGTCGGTTGGTGCTCAGAAAAAACGACTTTAGCAACCCTCACGATGATTTACCTTACCCGGACTAGCAAACTGAAAACAGGAACATTTACAAGAAATCTGAATCCAAGGAAGAGTCATCTAAACTGCATATCTCTAAATTCTCCATGCCTAGTCCCCCCAGCACATTCAGTGCACAATTCAACTTTATCCAACAGAGATCTGCAAGAAGAAATCACACATTAAAGGCAAATCAGCAGTAGAGTAACTAAATAGGAACTCACTCTTGTTGACGTTTAAAGTGTATTTCCACATTTGCAGTCAAATTTGAGAAAACCACTCTATGGGGTCTATTCACAAAGCTGCCGAGGGCAGCCGAGTGAATGACCGATCAGAAGTGAAGTGAGCCGAACACCGTTCGGCTATTCACTTCAGGCTGGTACGGCTGATTTCAGCCATATATCGGCTGAAATCAGCCGTACATCGGCTTGCTTCGTGTGGCTTCGGATCAGCCGAACATGCTCAGCATGTTCGGCTGACCCGAAGTGCAGAAGGAGTTCGACTCAGCCGATCCAACATCTGGATCGGCTGAGCCGAACCTCCGGCAGGCTTCACACTGCTGTTCGGGCTATTCTGAAAGATCCCGAACAGCAGTGAGAGAATAGCCGAATGCCGCCGAGCGGCATTTGGCTCGGCTGTTCTGCTCGGTCCCTCAGAGGCACCGAGCAGAACAGAAAAAGAGTGAAAAAAGTAGAAAAAAGTAAATAGAAAACGATTGTGCAGAGCTAGCAGTGACAGCTAGCTCCGCCCAATAGTTTCCTATTGTCCGGCGGCTCTGCTGCTGTAAAAAAAAAAAAGTTAAAAAAATGTAAAAACTCTCCCTGGGGCCCCGGGAGCCCCCCGCTCCCGGCCGCCAAGGAGAGAAACACAGCTGTGTCTTTTTTTCTTCATTCTGGCACGAGCGATGTCAGAATAGAGGAAAAAAAAAATTCCCATTCAAAAGCATTGAGAGTTTACTATTGGCTATTTCAATTTGCAATAGCCAATAGTAAACTAGCATTGTTCCCGCCCTCTGCTGGTGGACCTGGTGGGGAACTGCAAAAGAGGGCGGGTACAATGCTAGTTTACTATTGGCTATTGCAATAGAAATAGCCAATAGTAATGTCCCAATGCTTTTGAATGGGTTTTTTTTTTTTTCTCTATTCTGACATCGCTCCGTGTCAGAATAAAGAAAAAAGACACAGCGGGGTTTTTCTCCTTGGCGGCCGGGAGCAGGAGACTCCCGGGGCGCCAGGGAGAGTCAGATGCTTGGAGATCAGTGTCCCTGGTTAGCAACCAGGGACGCTGATCTCTCTGAAAGTGGCCGGAGCCAGCCGTAAGATCACGGCTGGCTCCGCCCAGCTGTCAGAAGCAGGCTGTCGGCCGGCCAATGGCCGGCCGCTTGGCCAGCTTTGTCTTTCAGCACGGCTCAGCGCTCGACTGAGCCGCTCGGCCGTGATCGGGAGCTGTACGGGCTATTGTGAATAGACCGTACAGCACCCCCTTGGTTCTCCTGAACCGAAGGGGTCCTGGTGCCGAAGCTAGCCGAAGGATCGGCCGAAGCTACGGCCAGATCCTTCGGCAGCTTTGTGAATAGACCCCTATGTGTTTGTTATGTGTTCCCATTCACACAGCATACTGTACCTAGAAATATTTAAAAAAAATAATAATATTTCTTACCTTACCTAAGATGTCTCTGTGTAGCAGGCCTTTGCAAGCTTTTCTCTCAAGTGACAGGAAATTCTGTATGTCCCCATAGAAAGACTAGGGACAGACTGATCTTCCCCTCATTGATATACAATGCTTCTAGATCCTTAACCCTTTGTTAAGGGTTAAATATGTTAACATTAACCTGTCCAGCCCAGTTGCAATCCAGAGCAAAACTCAGTACAGAGAACAACTTTTCTTTTGGAATAGAGCAAGTATTGTGCAAGCATCAATTTAAAAAAAAATTAAGTTATGCTATGTGAATGGGAACATGTATCATATATAAAATAGGTGTTATCCTAATTCGGCTGCAAAAGTGAATACCGTATATACTCGAGTATAAGCCGAGATTTTCAGCCCATTTTTTTGGGTGAAAAGTGCCCCCCTCGGCTTATACTCGAGTCAGCGCCAGGTGTCATCTTACTTACCTCGCAAAGGTCTGGCCCTGGTCAATATCATTCAATATCAGATTCGGAATAACAGGGTGAAACACTGAATAAATAACAAAACAGAATTTAATTATGTCCCTAATAAAATCCTTCATCCCACATACAGATCTCTGTTAGATGATGTGGCATTTACAAGAAAGGCTTGGCGTGATCTTTAGTGTGCTGGTTTATTCAGTCAGTTCTTCTTTTTTAATATTGCAAACTATAGTGCATCTCATATGCTTCCTGGATGCAACCCTATTATTGCACTAAGCCAGCAGCAATGCTGGAACATTATATATCTGCTATGTAGGGTATGTAGTGATAAGCTGGGAATAAGTGCATACTATAAAGGATTTCAAGTTCTACTGGTGTAGACTTTAGCATAGTGTGTGTGTGAAGGTGATGAAACTTCCAAAATGTAGTAGGCCAGAATTAGCAGAAGCCTTTCCTTAGTCTCCCCTCACTCGGTTATAACTCACTGAAACTATTGTGACATTGTTCATTTCTGGAAGTTTAAAAGGTGAGAACCAAAAGTGTGGGGTTTATAATAGCGTATAGCCCACTGCACTCCAGACTGGTGTAGCACCCTCTAAAATGTCGCTATTCAATTTAGAGATACCTGGACTGTAACCAGTCTAGATACTGATTATACAGAGCTCTGCATTCTATAGGTGTCTCTGAATCTGCTGGATCGATTGCTCCTCCTGTTGCTGAGGAAAAGGGAGCCTTGGTATACAGTGAGGGAGGATCCACCCTCAGGTTATGACTATGCACCTGGCCCTAGCCAATCCCTGAGTAGGATGACTCAGAGGCATGGTTGAGGGCAGGTAATAAAAGGTCTGGGGACACTGTGGAGAGCTCTCTTCCCCTAGGGGCCTTGCCCTAGGAGGACTGTGTGTGATGCAGAGCAAATGGCTTGGGCCTCAGCACATGGCAGGTGCTGAGGGGCCTGGAGGCCTAAGGATACACTGATACTTCACTGGGCCCATACACGTGGCAGGTGTTGGGTGCCTTGTTCTAAGAAGATACTCTCATTTAACTGGAGTGCTCCTTGGCAGTTGCAGGTGCTGAGGGCACAGAAGTTCCAGATCCTAAAGAGGAAAATACCTGATGGAAGCTGGGTCAGAGGAGGAGTCCGTTTGTTGAGGGGTACCACAGAGGAGCTGGTGCGAGCGTCCGTCTGGGTCCCACAAGGGAGAGCCCTCACCCTATTCCAGGTATCTGTTCACAGTATTACTACTACTATTGGTCTCTGGGACCAGATCGCAGTGATTTCGGCCTTAGCGGTTGCTAGGGGAGAAAGCTGTCCTCAGAAGATTCCAATGGCATCCTACAGATCCTAAACCCTCTCTCTCCTATTGATGTTGCAAATAAATACCCTAAAAAGACCCTAAGACTCGAGCCGTTCTGTCCGTGAGTGTCGGTGTGCTGTTGCTGATCAAAGGGGACTGGTAGCTGGAACCAACAGGTAGGAGAACCTATTTCAATATTCAGCGGCTCCTTCGGGGTTGAGCGCTACACTGGAATACCAGTATAATAAGATGGGTGCTTGTTTGACATGCAGGTGGCATTGCGTAAATCCAAATGTACACGTAGTCAGCCGCACACCAAGGTCCAACGTGTTAAAACGCCTTTATTCAGACACTAAAAATACATGGTGGCACCAATCCACAGCGCTGTCCACTAGTGCCACCATGTATTCTTAGCTTCTGTATGAAGACCTTTTAACACATTGGTCTATGGTGTGCGTGTAAATGCTTGTGCATTCAGAAGTGTGTGTTTGTGTGTGTGGAGGGGGGATTTGTGTGAGATATATGTACATTTAACAAATAAACATAAAAACTACTGTACATGTATCATGATTTACATAATTGGATCATCTTTGGGTCAGCATCTTAATCAAGAAAAATGCTGACCTTGAGTGATATCTCAACAATGATGGATCTGTCTGTAAAAAATAAGTCAAGGCAACTGGACGTGCTGTATTTTTCTTGAAGACGTTTCACTGGTCAGATATTCCATGACCTGGATGAATGAGAATCTTCACAGACACAATGATAGATCTGGACTTTTACAGAGAAAAGGAGATATTGTTCAGATACATATTTTGATAGATATTGTAAGGTATATTTAGGCCGATTACAGTAATGTTTATAGATATAATAAATACCTAGAAATGTTACATGAGCACATCGCTTACCATGCATGCACTGAATGTGTAGAAATATATTTAAATATCACTTAAAGTGACATTAAACCCTCAGATTTTTTAACATAAACCAATACTGTAATGTGTGCCTTACTGTAATCCATGGTAGTTTCCCTTCACTTTGCTGCTCTTCCTTTTAAATCCTTATCTCTTCTCATGCGGGGGGAGAACTTCCCTTTGCAGCTGAGTGTCTCTTCCTGTAGTGCTGGCTCAGGTTGCAAACCTACACACAGACACCATGTAGCCATTCCAGAGACAAGGCAGTCTGCTGCAAAACAACAGAAGAAACAGAAGTTCTGCCCAGAATGAGAAGAGATGAGGATTTAAAAGGAAGAGCAGCAAAGAGAAGGGAAACTACCATGGATTACAGAAAAGCACACATTACAGTATTGTTTTATGTTAAAAAATCTGAGGGTTTAATGTCACTTTAAGGTATGGCATGATACCTTTGTACAAGAAGCTGTGTTGTGAGATGGAATAGCTGGTAGCTAGGCTCTTCTTGTTTATGGGCAGTTAAAAACAAGAATACAGAATGATGTTGATGAACTGTAGCTAAGTGTGGGATTGCAGCGTTAAGTGAAACTGAGTTATGTACCAGAATGCCACATCATTTGTATCCATTTGTTGGAGAGCAGCACCTTAAGTTAAAATGATGATCCAACAGCTGACCACTCGTTTAACATTTTACTTTGGTGTGCTGGTGATATACTTTACTACTTGGTTTTGAAGTGGCGTCATCCACTATCACTGCTGCACCCACCTTAAAAGGGACATACCAGTAAGGAGTGTGGTGGGGGCATCTTTGGAACTTGCTACAACACTAGGGCAAACGCCGACACATGGGGCAGAGAATCCAGTAGTATGGGACAAATGAGGAAATTGTAACACTGTTGAAGCTGCAATGCAGAATGGCCCCTGCTCCTGAGGGGTCCCTCCTTCCATTTTTCTAGGTTTCCAACTTTCCAGGTTTCCCACTATTAACAAAACATCTCCAGTAGTTTTCTTTTTTCTAAAGATAAATAGAATAGTATGATTTCTTCCCTACATTTTATGAACTTCGTTGCTGAAACAAAAATAAAGCAAATTAGTCGATTTTTCAAAGCAACTGCATTTGCAGGCTATAAAATGTCCTCTAAGGCCTTCAAATCAGATCCTTATGGCTAGTTAAGGACTGATGTTGTATTCTTGAACACAGGTGGTCAAGTCAATGTCAAAAAAGAAGTCACTTCTAGGGATTACTATAAATCACTTCTGCCTCCTGCTGTAGAAGGTCTAAACAGTGAACAGAAAATACTTTAAACAAAATGAAGAAATTTGTAGTTAGAATTGATGCATGATGTTGGCATGTTTGTTTAGAAAGTGGTTGTTTGCATTCCAGCAAGTTATATTTAACCCTCAGGGAGTTGGACTGGTTGTTACTGCTTGTGTTATATATACCAGAGCTGCTTTTTAGCACACATTTGACACACTCTCTATTAACAAAAACACCACTCAGCCCTACCTTGGTGACAAAATACATACTGAAAGCCAATATTGTGGTACCAGTATATAGTATATAGTGTATGTACAAAGTGCATGTACTAATTCTATTCAATGACACCATAGAGTACAAAGTGCATAACATTCTAATGGCTTTCCCAGGAGTTCCTACTGTCTTTGGACTGTGTTAAAAACACATTGGTTTGAACAGACCCTGCTGTAATTTCCTTAAAGCTCAGTGAGAAATGCTCAAATTATACTCAATGTCATGGTAGAAATCTAGGGAAAGAAGAATTACCTGTATATGGCAGCAAGGTGTGCTGTGAGCTGTTTGCTAGACACAACTGAGTCTACAGTTTTTTCTTGGCAGTAACTAAAATGTGAATTCCATTCGATTTAATGGCCACAATGGACACTTTTTAAACCCATATAGGCATAAGGATGTAAGTTGCTTTAGGTGTTACCTACAAATTGGATGATGTCACTTCTTGATATAAAAATTGTCTGAAATGTGGTTGAAAGTAACCCAAGTCAGGAGATAAACATAGGGCCTACAGTTCTGACCTTTCTTTCTAAAAATAAATCACGCTGACCCCTTGGCTACAATAGTTGAATACGACCCTGTGACAGTGGCCCCTGTCTCCAACCTACCTGCAGCCTCCATCAGACTCTTTGGCATTCAACACCTTGCCATGAGCAACAACCAGGTAGTATATAGCTGACATTGTATAGTGAAGGTTAGAGAATGATGCTAACATATGACTGGTTGTTATAGAAAACATCAGTTGATCGTTAATTTATAGACGTACTCATTTTTTTCTTTGTGCATAGAATCCATCTTTTAATACTCTGCATTCATCTCTCCACTCACCCCTCTTTCAGGTTGTTTCAGCGAGCTTAGTGAAGCTTTGCAGTAAAAATGTGTCCTTGATTTGCAGTGAATTGAAGCAGAAGGATACAATGTTTTATTAATGCAGTTTCTCCTGTATCTAAGGAGTCATGTGTCAGGTCTGCAATATAGGACACATCTTCTAAGGGTTGCTTCATTCTGAGAGAGGAAATAGACTTTGGTGAGCAATTCTCATGAAGATCAGTAACATATAGGTAGCTCACACCTCAAAAGAAGAAGTGTGATAATCATTTGTATCCATTTGTTGGAGAGCAGCACCTTAAGTTAAAATGATGATCCAACAGCTGACCACTCGTTTAACATTTTACTTTGGTGTGCTGGTGATATACTTTACTACTTGGTTTTGAAGTGGCGTCATCCACTATCACTGCTGCACCCACCTTAAAAGGGACATACCAGTAAGGAGTGTGGTGGGGGCATCTTTGGAACTTGCTACAACACTAGGGCAAACGCCGACACATGGGGCAGAGAATCCAGTAGTATGGGACAAATGAGGAAATTGTAACACTGTTGAAGCTGCAATGCAGAATGGCCCCTGCTCCTGAGGGGTCCCTCCTTCCATTTTTCTAGGTTTCCAACTTTCCAGGTTTCCCACTATTAACAAAACATCTCCAGTAGTTTTCTTTTTTCTAAAGATAAATAGAATAGTATGATTTCTTCCCTACATTTTATGAACTTCGTTGCTGAAACAAAAATAAAGCAAATTAGTCGATTTTTCAAAGCAACTGCATTTGCAGGCTATAAAATGTCCTCTAAGGCCTTCAAATCAGATCCTTATGGCTAGTTAAGGACTGATGTTGTATTCTTGAACACAGGTGGTCAAGTCAATGTCAAAAAAGAAGTCACTTCTAGGGATTACTATAAATCACTTCTGCCTCCTGCTGTAGAAGGTCTAAACAGTGAACAGAAAATACTTTAAACAAAATGAAGAAATTTGTAGTTAGAATTGATGCATGATGTTGGCATGTTTGTTTAGAAAGTGGTTGTTTGCATTCCAGCAAGTTATATTTAACCCTCAGGGAGTTGGACTGGTTGTTACTGCTTGTGTTATATATACCAGAGCTGCTTTTTAGCACACATTTGACACACTCTCTATTAACAAAAACACCACTCAGCCCTACCTTGGTGACAAAATACATACTGAAAGCCAATATTGTGGTACCAGTATATAGTATATAGTGTATGTACAAAGTGCATGTACTAATTCTATTCAATGACACCATAGAGTACAAAGTGCATAACATTCTAATGGCTTTCCCAGGAGTTCCTACTGTCTTTGGACTGTGTTAAAAACACATTGGTTTGAACAGACCCTGCTGTAATTTCCTTAAAGCTCAGTGAGAAATGCTCAAATTATACTCAATGTCATGGTAGAAATCTAGGGAAAGAAGAATTACCTGTATATGGCAGCAAGGTGTGCTGTGAGCTGTTTGCTAGACACAACTGAGTCTACAGTTTTTTCTTGGCAGTAACTAAAATGTGAATTCCATTCGATTTAATGGCCACAATGGACACTTTTTAAACCCATATAGGCATAAGGATGTAAGTTGCTTTAGGTGTTACCTACAAATTGGATGATGTCACTTCTTGATATAAAAATTGTCTGAAATGTGGTTGAAAGTAACCCAAGTCAGGAGATAAACATAGGGCCTACAGTTCTGACCTTTCTTTCTAAAAATAAATCACGCTGACCCCTTGGCTACAATAGTTGAATACGACCCTGTGACAGTGGCCCCTGTCTCCAACCTACCTGCAGCCTCCATCAGACTCTTTGGCATTCAACACCTTGCCATGAGCAACAACCAGGTAGTATATAGCTGACATTGTATAGTGAAGGTTAGAGAATGATGCTAACATATGACTGGTTGTTATAGAAAACATCAGTTGATCGTTAATTTATAGACGTACTCATTTTTTTCTTTGTGCATAGAATCCATCTTTTAATACTCTGCATTCATCTCTCCACTCACCCCTCTTTCAGGTTGTTTCAGCGAGCTTAGTGAAGCTTTGCAGTAAAAATGTGTCCTTGATTTGCAGTGAATTGAAGCAGAAGGATACAATGTTTTATTAATGCAGTTTCTCCTGTATCTAAGGAGTCATGTGTCAGGTCTGCAATATAGGACACATCTTCTAAGGGTTGCTTCATTCTGAGAGAGGAAATAGACTTTGGTGAGCAATTCTCATGAAGATCAGTAACATATAGGTAGCTCACACCTCAAAAGAAGAAGTGTGATAATTGTTTATTTGCAACACTGCAAAAGGTACAGTGCAATCATTTTTCATTTGCAACGGGACCCACAGTAAGACATCCCTTGAGATCCTCATATAGGTCTGTGCTATGTATCTATGTACTAGAGGCTGAGATAACAAGAGGGGTTCCCTAACACCTCTGCTACAGACACCCTGGTAAGCCATGGTTATGGTAAAGAACTAGCTGATGTCAACAACAAGAAGGAAGAGCGGAGACAAGTTCAAGGGCAGGCTGGGTCAGCAATGGAAAGCAGACCTCAGAAACAAATATAGGTTTAAATCTCATAGTAACAGCTAAAGACTATCCAGCAACTGTAATACACTGTCATCATTGATTGACACTCACTGGGTCATGGAACAATGTAAACTAATTAATTGTATATTATTTTTTGAGACAAATATAGCTTTGATGGTATTTAATTAAGTCAGTGTATATGTTTGAGAAGTAGTTGGTCCTTGGTGCAAGATATAAACAAGTGACCCTCAGCTTCAGTCCCATACATACCTCTCTAGAATTAAAGATGACCCTGTAGTCCACAACTTATCCCTATAGAGTGGCCCTAATCCTCAATCTTAAAGGAGAACTATGAGGTGAGTGATTACCACTCATCCTCATAGTTAGAGCCGACCTGTGACAAAGAAGCTGTCACAGGTCAGCTCTATCGATCGGGAAGTGAGCAGAAACATGCCGCCGATCCGCTCACTTCACGATCGTCTCCCTGCAGTGAGCGGTGACCGTCAATCAGAGCCAGCTGTCACCCACGCAGCTGGGTGGACCTCGACAGTATTGTCTGGATCAATCCCGGCTGTGGCGCTCTCAGTATTACTCGCGATATACCGAGCTTTGGGTCATGAGAGGAGATTAGTACATGTTCTCCCGTTACCCTAAGGCAAAGAAAAAAGCAACAAAATAAAAAATACTTCTGGCCATGGTGAAGTTGACATTACAAGTGTTCTCATGGAATCTTGGGTGGACTAAATTGTCCCAAATAGATTGGGAGTTCACTCCTCTACTGTGATAGCTCTATATTGCCAACAGAGGTCTTTTTAGTTCATCAGGAATCTGATGCAGCAGTGATGTTCTGTGCTTGTGCGGTTCATATGTAGCGTACTGTAACATAGGGCTATTCATACCTCCCAAATGTCCTTCATTTGGAACCAGATCCCTCTGTCCCTCTTTCCTCTTCAGATGTCCCTTTCTTTGGTCTGATGTACAGACATCTATGAAAATGTATTATATAACTACCTAAATTGTTATTCTGCACTAAAAACTTTATCTTATCTCTTAATTATCTTGCATGCTACTTTGATAAGCCAGAAATGGTGAAATAAATAATTCTGGGTTTAGCCAATCATTTTTGGCATATACAGTACATTCTTTATGGTACACATAACTGGGGATGTGTCAGGGGTATGTCAATTGCCAAAAAGCATTGCCCTAGAAGATTTCCCTCTGTCAAGTCAGTTGAAAGTTATAGGGTTATGTAAGTGTGTATGTATGTCCATAATCAAGGTGCAGCATCTTAGTGTTCAATAATGTGGCATGTTACGTACATTTTAAGGTATTTTAAAAAAAAGACATACTATTTGTACCATAAACACTTAAATCACACTTCATGCTATACAGTGTTTGGGCACTTTTATTTGTTGGGTAGTATAAATAAATACATTTTTATATATTTATACAGATATATTAGGTAACTGTAATATATTATGTCACATAGAAAACTTCTTACTACCTCCTACAAGCGTATTCAAAATCCTATATCTGTCAATAGAACCAAGAGATTTATTTAGACTGGGTAATTCCAGCAATTCATTAAATATGCTGCACATGTACTGTTAAGAATCCTCTCCAAGAAGCACAGGGGGTTGTCATCAGACTCTAATAACAGTTAAATGGACCATTTCACTTACACTTCCTATTTCTGTCACTGCCAGCTTAGCACACAGGGGGTACTGGATGCAGGCTGTCATTTAAACCTGCTTTCATTGATGTTGTTTGAGATGACACATTCACCTGATGCTCCTTTTTTTTATGTTTCAGCTTGTCGTCCGGGGTTTTACAAGGCTTTGCTGACCGATTCATACTGTACAAAGTGTCCACCCCACAGCTTCTCCCTGCAGGATAGTTCAGCTGAATGCATGTGTGAGAGAGGTTACTACAGAGCCAGGTCGGACCCCAAGTCTATGGCATGTACCCGTAAGTTAACTTCTTGTTTTTAAAAGTGTATTATATTATTGTTATTATTATTATTATCATCTTTATTATTATTATTGGTATTTTTTAACCTCTGAAAACAAGCAAAATTACTCAGTGAACAACTAAAGCTATTTAAAGCAGAATTCCCGGAAAATTTATTCTTGACCCTTGCAGTGGGGCTACCCCCACACTGCAAGGGCTAAGTGCTCATTTTCATCTAGGATCTAAAATAACTCTGACTGTGACAGTGCTCCCTCCAGCCTCCATCTCCTCCTCCACTGCAACAATGGTATTTCCCTTGGCGTCCTCATGTCCAAAACACCTTAGACCACTGCAGCAGAGGAGGAGAAAGGCTCCAGGGACTGGTCTAACAGCAAGCCGGCCCAGAGTATTAGGTGAGTATAACTTTTTTATTTTCCTTCCGAGGCCAAAAGGAGCACTTAACACTTGCAGTGTGGGGTAACCCCACTGTAAGGGTTAAGAAAGCATTTCCCCCGGATTTCTTCTTTAAGGCACATTTCCATGCTGCTCTGCCTGCCACCCCCCCACGACCTGAAGAGATGCCGTCTGAGACAACAGCCCCCTCATTAAAGGGACAGCCCTGAACGTATCTAATAACAGATATAAATCCTCTGTACATAGAGACACTTGGTACGATCTGCTTCTAGAAAATGTCTCTTTATTTTACAAATACTCTTTAACTGCTTACAAGTTGAAGAAGTTACACACCGTTAACCAGTCTTATGTTACATTGGAACTCTTAACGTTCCACTTCCTAATGAAACGCGCATGTATCAATGAAACGTACACTTGTGCGGTGTTGAATGTCGCTTATTGAAGGCGCAATCAGGATTTGTATATTAAAGTCTTAATCATGTCGTGTGTGTGTGAGATATAATAGTACCAATCCATCAGGCAGAGCTTAGCCTCCTCCATCTGCTCAGTCCTTTGTTTAGTAATGCAAGCCGATAATAACTCGCCAATGCATCATAAAGAGCAAGTTAAACGTGATATAAATGCATGTACATTCTCTGGCTTTAATGCATAGCAGCTGTGTTGTCTTACTTAAGCACAACTCTACATATAGATATATCACACTGAAATGGCTCCCTTGTGCCATAAAGGAAGGAAGTTTACTCCTAAGGGGTCCATTACGAGGTACTATTTTTCTAAAATGGCTGCAGCTGACTCCATTTTGATAGTCTCATAGGACCAAAATCAGGGTGGTCTAACTTATCTTACTGCCCGAGGCTCATAAAAGATGGCGATGCACAGAACATTATGTAAATTAGAGTGGTGCAAAATCCTAAAAAGGATATGCTGTAGAGTTTAAAGGTGCAATATATCAAAATGTCAGCTCAAAAACATATGTTGCTGCACTAAAATGCAATGTTAACAATGTAAACAATTCTTATTAGTTCTCAAAGGTGAATAAAGCAAAAAGCATTCAGATCTATTCTTAAAACCATCACAACATTTATTTGATAGCTTTTCAAAACAATAATTAAAAAGGAGATATAAACAGTAATATAGGCTTCCCATTTGGCGCAAGCCTTTTTTGTTTTGTTTTGGGTAAAGTAAGTAATTGAAGGGGTTACAGTGTTTTTTGCAGCCAAATTGGGATAACACTTCCTTTAAACTTGTTACATGTTCTCATTCACATAGAATAACTTACACGTGTAAGTACTTTATATTTGCTTAAAATCCTGCCTATCTTCCTCTCTATGAAATGTAAAGGAGGGCTGGAGGAAGTGATGTTTAATTAACCCTGTCTGTACAGATTTCATTATTAGTTCTAAACTAGATTTGAACACTGTCTGTCCTAACAAAGGGTTAAAGGCATAGAAGCATTGTAGGTTAATGAGAGGAAGCTCAGTCTGTCCCTCAGTTTGTCCCTCTACTTTCACATTTAAACTACTCAGAATAGCCTGCAATCTGCACAAAGACCTACACCATATAGAGGGATTTTCTCAAATTGTACTGCAAAAGTGGAACTACACTTTAAGTACCTGTCTGGTTTCTTTTGCCATTTGTGTCCCATTGAGGAGAGTTCGCTTCACTTACTACCTTAAGGTAGTGGCAGGAAATTGATCCAAAGTTACATTTTCCCCTTCATGGTTGTCACTGGATCAGAAGTCCCCAATGAATATTTCCCCCCACTTCCTGTTCTGGTAACAATGCAAAATTTTAGCTTTTCCTATACTTTTAGCCCTGGTGAAAATGGTCACCAGGACAAATAGAGAGGGTAAATCTCCCTAAAGGGGACACAATCAGCAATAAGAACCCTACAAGGGCTGTAAACCCTCACTAATCTATCCAAGTTAAGATTGGGCTTCTGATACACTTCGGGGGTTAAATGTTGGGATCAGTGGTCCAGAGGTAAAGGGTTAGGGACAATATTAATGTTAAGTGATAAATGAAGGGATCCATTGATAAATGTTTGTACATATGATTCACACTGCTTTCACGCCTGATTCACACATTTTCTAATTGGATTCAAGTGAAAACATGTAAATCCTGGGTAAAATTTACGTATATTTTACACGGCTTAGATTTTCAAAAGAACGTTCATGCGGAAGATTTTTCGTTTGTCTTTCTATTAGTTGATGGGGTCAAGTCGATTTCGACTGTAGTGATGAAAAAACTTGAAGGAGCAGGATGGAAATGTTTTCTTGAAGGAATTAAATGTGGTGAATGTAAATGTGGTTTGTTTACCTGTTTTCCCTGGCCACTCAGCAAGGCTCAATCCTCCAACCACTATAGTCCCATAATGACCCAGGGGTCTGAGGAACATACCAGTGCACTGTGGGGGGGGGGGGGGGGGCAGCAGGCATCCGACACCCCTAGAAGTGTCAAATGCAGAAAACACTGACAGAGACTTCCGCACTGAAATGGAGGGTAGTAAAATATTTCTTCTCTTGCAGGGCACCCTTATTTGGATTATTATGACCTCTGACAGGGTTGCTTTAGGAAAAAGGGAAGATACATTTTAGATCCGACCCATGATGGTCTGTTTGACAAGCTTGCTGTGGCTGCAGGACAATATTTATATAATTTGCAGCCTGAGGTTGATTGTGCTAAAGTATATCCTTTCAAACTTCTTCCAGAATTCAATTTCCCTGAAATATTCCCTGTGTGTTCACTATTTTTCCTGAATGAGTTTATAACAGCTATATGTCAACACATTGCTGACCAAATCTCACTTGTCATGTGTATGGCAAAGGCTTTTCATAAAAATGATATAAAGTGAAAGACATTTTTATTGCATAGTATAGGGTAAAAAAAAAAATCATCTGTTTGTAGTTCAAATGGCCATGGATGGCATGCTACATGTTTATAGAATTGAAATACATTTTTGGGACATTTTCAAGACTGAATGAACTTCTAATTCATGTAGCGGGTTTTCTTTTTCATATTGTTGGTTAATGTTGAGCTTTGCGATGACAAACTTCATATCTGAACTACTTGCCATCTTTCAGTAGCTTGGATGCGGCTCTTGTTGACTTCCATTTAGTGTCTGGGCCCATAACCTGTTGGTTATGTGTTTAGATGAAGCACTGAGATCTTGAGGAATGCTGAATTAAGTTTTACTTGCTTAGAAGAATAAAACATGTGAACACAGCATCGTGAGGAAAACACATAGAAAAAACAGCTTCCTGTGCATCATAGAAAAGCATGCTCATAGAGGGTAACATTGCACTACGGCGCCATCTACAGCTCAGAAGACATAACCGTATACATTAGGGATGCACCGATATATTGGCCGCCAAAACATATTGGCCGAAAATTGCACTTTTGGCTAAATGCCGAAAGTGCTATTTTTGTGCCGATACATCGGCGCATCCGTGAGTTCTTTCCTCCTCGCTGGGCGCTGCTCTGTGTCCCAGCGGGGAGTAGAGAAAGTGTGACAGCCGGACGAGCGCAGCGGGAGGAGAGCGATGTGAGTGGCCGGCGTCTCTCCTCCCACACCGCTCAGCCTCCTATCACAGTCCGGCAGAGCGGTGTGGGGGCGGAGACAGCCCGCGCTGTCACAGGAGGCTGAGCTCTCCTCCCTGCTCCGCTTGCTCAGCCTCCTGTGACAGCGTGTCAGAGAGGAGAGTGAGTACAAACACTCAACGATCAGTGATTGCTGAGTGCTTGTAAATTATTGAGGACAGAGTATGGCTACTATATCCTCAATTATGAATGAATGGGAAGTGATCTACATCACCTCCTGTTAATTCATAGTTGTAGGTATAGTAAACATACTCTGTCCTCATGTTATAAATGAACAGGAACACTCAGTATAGAGATGATT
>NW_017307301.1:360036-366176 GCF_000935625.1 Nanorana parkeri
TTAGAAAAAATTAAAATAAAAAACGTTTTCGGTTTCGGTCTGACAATTTTTTTTTTATTTCGGCTTCGTTTCGGTTTTGAAATTTCCATTTCGGTCCACCTCTAGTATACATCTGTTTATTAGAATATCAGTAATAAATATGCTGTTGCATCTCCAGCACATATAATCTCTATGTTTGCACATTTTTTTATGTACTGTTACATTTAATAATGCAAATAACATTTATAGCCCAGTTAAACTTTCAGTTTACATCTACCGAATGCATTCCAGGTGCATCAAAACAAAAGGTGATCAATATCTTCGATTTTTTTAAAGCAGCTACAGCCTGAGTAGAAAGGCCTGTCCTTTCCCAGCAGGGTGTAGAGTGGAATCCTTGCTCTCTGTGGGGAAGCAGTGATCTCTTTGCAGAGGTCATACATCATTCTGGCAGTACACCGGCATTAGAAAGAAGCAAACTGTAAGCCATTAAACACCTTTTGTTTTGATGTCCCTGGAATGTATTTAGCTGATTGACCTGGAGCTTTAATTGGACTTCTAAGGAAAGTTTAGGAGATTATTGGAACAGAAGATATTTAATAAGAAAAATGTCTTAGCAGCATTTTCCAACATACAGCTGACTTTCTGCCCAGGACCCCTTAGAAGAACACTACTAAAACATTCTGATGCCTCCATTCCCTTTGGATGTTGAAACTTTTAGATGCAGTACATAAGTGTGAAGGCAATTTTTTCTACCCCTTCAGGTCTAACTTTTCTGGCAACCTCCCCGAGAGGGGGTTATCCAGAGTTAAGACTTGTGTCTTCTTTTTTCCCTATCCAAACAACAAACTAGCCTAAAACAATTCTGTCAAAAAGATAAAAAAGGAAAAGGTGCCATTAAGTTGCAGGTGGCTAGAGTCTCCAAATCCTCCCTGATATAGCTGAATCTTATTCTGATAGGCAAAGTTTCAACACTTCCTTTTAGTATAGAAGCTTGCCTATTACTTCGCCCATCCATCACATTCTTATTGGCCCATCACTGTGTAGACTGTGGGGTTAATTTACCAAAGGCAAATAGACTGTTCACTTAGTGAGGGAATTACACTTTGCAGGGGAAGTTTCCCTTTAGCTTCGTAAATGAGGTGAAGCTTCCATCACCCAATCATGTGCAAGCATACATACTGTTTTTTTTTTATTTTCTTGCACATGATTGAGTATTCTTTGCAAAGTGAAATGTCACCACATTAATCAAGCTAAGGGAAAGTTACCCTGTAAAGTGCAAATCCCCATGTAAAGTGAACAACCATTTGCCATTAGTAAATCAACTCCTGTGTCGCTGGTCAGTAGGACAAGCAAGCTTTGACATTACCAAGAGGTGCTGGAGCATTGTCCTGTCAGTGCTTAAACATAGCTAACAGGACTTAGAGGTTGTTGCAGGTATGGGTACTTTATACACAACAGCGGTTTCTTTTTTTTTTTATCAAAGAGTATTTTTAGTCTGGTTATAATATTATTCAGACAAAATAACAAAAACCATACCTAAATTTGTAATGTGTTAACATTAATTTGTAGGGATGCATCGATATATCGGCCGCCGAAACATATCGGCCGAAAATTGCACTTTTGGCAAAATGCCGAAAGTGCCATTTTCTTGCCGATACAGTGGTGCATCCGTTCTTTCTCTCCTAACCGCTGGGCGCTGCTCTGTGTCCCAGCGGGGACAAGAGAAACTGTCACAGGCAGCCGAGTGCTGCAGGAGGAGAGCGATGTGAGCGGCTGGCGTCTCTCCTCCCTGCACCGCTCAGCCTCCTGTCACAGATTGGCAGAGTGGGGTGGGCGGAGAAAGCCAGCGCTGCCACAGGAGGCCGAGCTCCACTCGCTCAGCCTCCTGTGACAGGGAGTCAGGAAGGAAATGAGTGCAAACACTCAGCGATCAGTGATTGTTGAGTGTTTGTAAATAATTGAGGACAGTGTATTTTTACTGTGTCCTCAATTATGAATGAATAGGCAGTGGTCTATATCACCTCCTGTTCATTCATGATTGTGGTTGTCGTAAACATACTCTGTCCTCATGTTATGAATGAACAGGAACACTCAGTATAGAGGATTCCTGTTCATTTATAACAGGGGCTGCAGAAAAAGAGATTGAAAAGGAAAATATCAGGGGTCTGTTTAGACCCCTAATATTTCCCCAAAGCCACCAAAAGTAAAGTAAAAAATAAAAATATTTAATAAAAATTAATAAATAAATACAAATAAATATAAAAAAATTAAAAGGTTTATTAAAAATAAATAAAAATAAAATATGAAAAAAATGGAAAACGTTAAAATAAAAAACATTTTCGGTTTCGGCCTGGTATTTTTTTTCATTTCAGTTTCGTTTCGGTTTTGAAATTTTCATTTTGGTGCACCTCTATTAATTTGTCCTTTGTCAGAAAAATGTACTGTTATCCATTTAAAGAGTATGCTTTAATGGAAATGTGCATATGTGACATAGGTAATCTATATGCTTTAAAATGGTATACAGTATGTAAGCTAGTACTGTTTGTGCTGTTTATGCTTTCCAGCTTGTAAGCAGCCACTGCATTGCTTGCTTTATCAGTATTCTGTCAGTAGGGCATGGGTCCTATGTCACTATGACTCCCTTGCCCTTATATTTGTGTAACTGCCCACCCTACTAATGGAATATGAATACTCCTGCTGGCTAACCAGTGAAGATAGCACTTTTGGTCATAGATTAATTATTTATATACATTATACTGTTGTATAGCATGCATATTTTGTATGTTAGGCTTGCAGGTTTCTATAAAAGTAGTTACTCTTTAAGCTTTATATTTGTACATTGTGCATGAATATTTTGCAAACTTTTCTCCTGACTTCTCCCCACCTTTGATTATATGTTTTGTTGACAAGCATATTCTAGCATGACATTTTTTTTATTTTTCTGTTTAAGAGAAGAAACCTTTTGGCAAGTACTCTGATTACACTCCTTATGCCAGTCCCTGGCTTGCATCCAGTGTGATTGCTCAAGGGAGTGTCTTTTGTCAGAAACCTGATAGACTCACTTGCTCTAAAGCGTCTGATAACGGAACCCTTAGATCACTTTTGTGACAGGAAGATGAATTACTTGGGATGCTCTGAAAACTGGGATGAATGGGACAGAGGTTGAGCTTCCCAGCAGTGGCTGTCATAAAATCTGTGTTTTTATCAAGAGATGATTAATAGTGTCCCTCTAAAAGCCTTGTTTTGATGAATAGTGCCTGTCTCTATAAGGTTATCTGCTACGGTGTCACTGACAATGCCATGAACAGGTATGCTTGCTTCTGATTTGCTCTTCCTAATTAAATGTCACCCCTTCCTTTATGCCTCTCCTGTATCCTTTTGTTAAGGTCCACCATCTGCCCCAGATAATCCAATTTCTACTGTCAATGAAACATCCGTCATTATGGAGTGGAGTCCCCCTGAAGACTCAGGGGGCCGAATGGACATAACATATAACATACACTGCAGAAGGTGCCTATTGGAAGGACAAAAATGCAGCCCATGTGGAAGTGGCATCCATTATATTCCTAGACAGTTTGGACTGTCTCATCCTCGTGTCCTCATCACTGATCTGCTTCCATACACCAACTATACATTTGACATTGAGGCTTTGAATGGCGTTACTGAGCTGAGCTCTGGACCTAAACAATTTATCTCTATCAATATTACTACAAGTCAAGTAGGTAAGACCTTTTTCATTGCATTGCTTCCACTCTAATTACATAACTTTGGTGGACCTCAAAAAATGATTTCATCTTCACACAGAATCAGTAGTGTTCAAATACAAGTTTTGACAAACCCCAAGGCCTGTTGACCATTCTAAATGTTTAAAGCAAAAATTCATGCATACGATTGAGCACTACAGAGTTTCTGATACTATCCTTATTACCCAGAAAGCCTCTGTGTGCCCCACTAATTTACTTTTGTCACTAGAGATTTGACTTCCTTGACTGAAACTTCACCCACTTTCCTGTTCAATAAGAGCCCCCGTTATGGTCTTTAAAGCTCTTTTCGTTGACAAGGGTGTGACACCAGTGCCAATATTAGCCCCAACATCTTGAAAATAACTTGAAAATAATTCATAAAGGTAATTGCTAAGACTCTGTGATACCTAAACCAAGGCAGGGATTTTAGTTTAACATGCTCAAAATGGCCAGTAGGTTGACTTTTTAATGCATATATTATGTCATTATACTGTATTAAAGAAGTATTGTCCGTAAGTGTGAATGCGGATTCTATGAGCAGTGTGGGAAAGATAGAGATAATTGCAATGTACAGTTTATGTACAATTCTCAGTTTGGGGAGCTGTCTCCTAGAGCAACTTTGTACTTTCCCAAGCATTAGATCCAACCTGTTACTTTGTACAAAATTAACAAAACTACAAGTTTGCTTTAAGTCTCAAGAGTTTAGGATGATACCAAATTAAATGAATTGAACAGATTATAAATATAAAATGCTATCTAATGCTATCCCACAGAACGACTCTCCTTTTTTAAAGTATTTAACATGCACATAAAGTAAGAAAATATCAACACATATGGGTCTATTCAGTAAGCTGCCGAAGAATCTAGCCGTAGCTTTGGCCGATCCTTCGGCTAGCTTCGGCCCCAGGACCCCTTCGGTTCAGTAGAACCGAAGGGGTGCTGTACGGGCTATTCACTATAGCCCGTACAGCTCCCAAACGTGGCCGAGCGGCTCAGTCGAGCCGAACACATATGCTTCGGCTCGACTGAGCCGCACTGAAAGCCAAAGCTGGCCGAGCGGCCAGCCAGTGTTCGGCTCACTTAACTTCAGGTCGGTCATTCACTCGGCTGCCTACGGCAGCTTAGTGAGTAGACCTATGTATATATACCTTTATGAAATGTAATGAGCTTCATTGTAAAAGGCAGCAGCTTGTAATCACATAGTTTCACATTCTTCTCACAGTCAATGTCATCCTGAAAGAAAGAAAAAGTAAAGACAGCATCACATTGGCTTTCCAAGGGCCTGAAAAGACTACTGACACAGTGGTGGAATATGAAGTAATATATTATGAAAAGGTCAGTACTGGAAATAGCCACACATCATTTTTATATGGCATATCATGAGATGTATATATTCAGAATGTTAACCTTTATATAGTAAAGGGAACATCTTGGCACCTATGTTTGTTTTTCTTTCTGCTATTCAGTATAAAAAAAAGCAGGAGGAAGATGGGGCAGTGTCAGGAGCTGTGGCCACCAGAGTTGAACAGGATGGAGGCTAACATCCTTTTATCATGAATTAAAAATACCAATAAAAACAGTGCTATAAATAAAATAAATCCTATACAATTCATAAATAATAAATATAAATCATTATCCAAAACAATGATGATCAATCAGTAAAACAAATGTTCAGGGTATATATTTATGATACCTATACTTGTTAAACTGTGCACAAAAAACACATTGGTGCACATAAAAATATGTGATTTAAAGAAAAGGTAACTTTTTAAAATCTCATTAAAGTGTTTCAGAACAAACTTCATCCACAAAATGCAAGTTATTGTCACAGAGTGCAAGTTGTATCCAACACTATAGGGTCTATTCACTAAGCTGCCGTAGGCAGCCAAGTGAATGACCGACCTGAAGTGAAGTGAGCCGAACACTCTTTGGCTATTCACTTCAGGCTGGTACGCCTGATTTCAGCCGTATATCGTCTGAAATCAGCCGTACATCGGCTTGCTTCGCATGGCTTAGGGTCGGTCGAACATGCTCAGCATGTTCGGCCGACCCGAAGTGCAGAAGGAGTTCGACTCAGCCGATCCAACATCTGGATCAGCTGAGCCGAACCTCCGGCAGGCTACTCACTGCTGTTCGGCCCATTCATATAGATGCCGAACAGCATTGAGTGAATAGCCGAATGCCGCTGAGCGGCATTTCGGCGCGGCTGTTCTGCTCGGTCCCTCAGAGGGACCGAACAGAACAGAAAAATAGTTTTAAAAGTTTTAAAAAAGTAAATAGAAAATGATTGGACAGAGCTAGCAGTGACAGCTAGCTCCGCCCAACAGTTTTCTATTGTCCGGCGGTTCTGCTGCCGTAAAAAAAAAAAGAAAAAAAATATCTCCCGGGCGCTCTGGGAGCCTCCCGCTCCCGGCCGCC
>NW_017307301.1:366340-367249 GCF_000935625.1 Nanorana parkeri
GTTAGCAGGTAACCAGGGACGCTGATCTCTCTGTAAGTGGCCGGAGCCAGCCGTAATATCACGGCTGGGTCCACCCAGCTGTCAGAAGCAGGCTGTCGGCCGGCCAATGGCTGGCCGCTCGGCCAGCTTTGGCTTTCAGTGCGGCTCAGCCGAGCCGAGGCATATGCGTTCGGCTCGACTGAGCCGCTCGGCCACGTTCGGGAGCTGTACGGGCTATATCTTCATCTAAAGGAAACTAAAAATTTTAAACATCAAGGAGCAGCATTCATTGTAAGTGATTTCATCAGCATTTGAAATAGCTTAAAATCCTTTTGACTTTAATATCACTTTAATGTAAATGAATATTGGTGTTTTATTCAACTTTTTTAAGACAGCTAGAGCAGTTTGCTTATGAAGAGTGGGTCATACTACCTGTTGGCAGGTGCAGAAATCTCATTGAGCGCTACAGAAATTGCTTTTTTCCAGTGATTGCCTCACAAGACAAACAGAAAGTGCTCTACCTCCTTTTTCCAATGTAGTTCCATGGAACACCAGTACACAACCAAGCCTTCCACCAGTCCTTTGTCATAGACAGTAGGAAAAAGTGTTTGCACATGATTTGGATCCAGTTAAAATCTTCTTTTATTCAAGACATAAAACCAGAAAAGCAGTCCTACTAACACGCTTCAGCTAAATAAGGCCTTTATCAAAAGATTTTAACTTGATCCGCAACCGTGTGCAAATAAATTTTTCCTATTGCTTTTAAAGGTTGTGAAACAAAATATTAGGTTAAGGGTTCCATCATTTTTGTTCCTGTCAATTTCATTTGTTTTATTATTTTAAATATTCTATTGATTATTGAATTACAAACTAAAAGTAAAGTCTGATTCTTTTAAAATATGGAATAAACAGTGATGGATGCCAATAACG
>NW_017307301.1:368040-371501 GCF_000935625.1 Nanorana parkeri
TATATATATATATATATATACACACAGGTGAAACTCGAATAATTAGAATATCGTGCAAAGTTAATTTATTTCACTAATGCAACTTAAAAGGTGAAACTAATATATGAGATAGACTCATTACATGCCAAGCAAGCTAACTCAAGCCGTGATTCAAACCATAATCTCTGCTCACACTGATCAATCTTAATTGTCAGGTTGTTTATATTTTTTTCCCCCCAGAATCACAAGGACCAGAATTACACAATCTTGAAAACCAAATCTACGTTTATGACTGTGGATGGTTTAAAACCTGGGACCACCTATGTTTTCAGAGTCCGGGCTCACACGGTTGGTGGACAAGGAATATATGGTGGTGAAATAGAGTTGGAGACCAGCACTGAAGGCAAGCCCTCTTCTTCCTAACTTGGTTTTCTTTTATGTCATAGAGTAAAAGTTCTACCATAGATCATATGCCCAGCAGTTGTAGTTCTGACTATATGTAATTATTAAATATCAGTCTGGTTGCTAGAAGCAGCAACAGTATTATTAACTTTGGGTTCACAAAAGTCAGGGTCCACTGACTTAGAACTTAGAGGTCAACACCTCCACTATACAATATAGAGCACATAGTCTCTGATCTGTTTTTGTCTCACAGTAAAAAAAAATTACAAATTACTGCTTGGGTAATTGGCTGTTGTTCAAATTAGCTCTGGTGTGTGTTTGTATGGTTGCAGAAGGTTATTGGACTGCGGCAGGGACAGATGTGAATTGTTAAATACTATATTCTCTATATGAAACTCCAGAATGAAAATGTTTTATTTTTAATGGAAGAGTGTGGAAAAATTAAACATTCTTCTAGGTTTTTTGAGCAGATTTGCCCTTAATTCTCCTCTTGCTGAAAATTGCCATCAGGATAGAAAGTAAGAGGTAGTTCAACCATTGATAATTGTCCCTGGAACAGGAGAAAAAGTCTCAATGCATGCAAAACTCCCAGTTCATACCCATCTATCAGATGGAGAACTTACCCTCTCCTTTCACGTACAGTTGTGTTCACAAGACAGGACGTAAGGGAAACATCCCCAACAGGACTGCAGACAATAATAATACCTTGACAGAGGTTCTAACCATTCCCCCACCTTATCCAAAACACAAAGTTCTAGCTGGGTTCTTAAAGGAGAACTATGAGGTGAGTGCTTTTCACTCACCTCACAGTTCTAGCCGACCTGTGACAATGAGGCTATCACAGGTCGGCTCAGTAGATCGGGAGGTGAGTGAACACATAGTGGCGCCTGCTCACCTCTCGATCCTGTCAGAGCTCTCTGCCGTGAAAGGGGAGGGGGGTATCCCCCCCTCCCCGCTCCACAAGCGCTGACTGGCGGATCGGACGGGGGAGGGGGCAGGTACAGCTGGCTCTGCCTCTAGATAGTCGGGATCCGCTTCAGCTGCGGCGTCTCGTATACTGCGAGCAGTAGCTCGCGGTATACTGTGGTGTCCCAATATACCGCGAGCTGTAGCTAGCGGTATACTGAGCCTAGGGTGATGGGAGGATGCTAGTTTGTGTCCTCCCATTACCCTAAGGAGAACTATGGGGAAAGCCTTAACCCCATAGTTCTCCTTTAAGGGCACCACCAGCAGCATTAGACAGTAACCGATGGTGTACAATGCATCAAGAGCATTGCCGATGTGATGAAAGAAACTCATCACACTGTAACCTTTTTTCAAACTTTGGTGTAAACATTAATGACAATAGTACCATGAGTCACCTGCACTCGATACAGCCTTGCATCCTTCCAAGATGGTGGTGCTTGCAGCAACAACATGGATGGTGCCGTGTGAAGTTCCAAATGAATGTCAGATAATGAGCAGCACACACGCAATGTGCTGTATCATCAATCCTTTTACTTTTGTATTTATCCCTTTTCTATCACTGTCGCCCTGAGAAAAGGACCCTGTGTGACCCCAAAACATTGGCTATGTAGGACATACGGTGACAGTGATTCAATAAAACGTAACAGGATTGATGATATGTTGCATGTGTGCTGGTGACTATCTGATATTCATTTGGAACATTATTGACAATTCATTCAGCTCTATTCACTGCAGTTCATTCCTATGTGGTATACTGTGTTGCAACATGCTTGCAATAGAAAAAAGTACTGCATGTAGTACATTTTTCAGCACACACCACCAAACCTTCATTGTAAGCAAGGGACTTTGTCTTGTCTATGCTTTAGGACTGCGCTGGGCAGAGTTGCCCAGCCTAACGCATCTGGTGTGAATGGTCCTAAATGCAGCTAGTGAATATATCTGAATATAACTTGATCTTAGCCTCTTGTAATCTCTTGCATCACCAGGAGGCATTCAGGTGAGCTGCATGCAAATGTAGTTACAAGGACAATGTTGGCAGGAGGAAAGAGCAGTCTGCTGAGCTTATCAAGCTGTCACTACTTCTTTATTGTCCTCTCCCAGTCTGCAGGCATGGAGTTGACTATTCTGTATTAGTTTAATGCAGTGGAAGAGGTTCAGGTGTCCAGCCCAGCTATGCTGGGCAAATGTCAGGACTGTAGGGGCAGGAATACAAATCCTTCAGTGGGTAAAACAACTCATATATATATATTTTAAATATGGATATAGCTGTTTGCCTGGAGTTCAGTGGTGTAAAATACGCCAGTACTACATACAGTGTTTTTGGAAGTTGATTATTCTTTCTTATACTTGTGCAGCAGGGGAGAATAATTTCCTTTTGAATCTATGATTAGATGATAAGACTCACATTATTTTCTACTTAAAAACTGCAATGTGAGAAATTACCTCTTTACCATAGCGCCTAGTGGTCATGAGAATCTTTAGCTTAATAATCTTCGAGAAAAGTATTTTTTTTAAATCAGAATTGATTGGGAAGACTATTCATTTATTATTAGTTATTAAACTCTTGAAGGAATTGGACAAATAGTGC
The DNA here is from genome assembly GCF_000935625.1 of Nanorana parkeri. NCBI lineage: Eukaryota > Metazoa > Chordata > Amphibia > Anura > Dicroglossidae > Nanorana > Nanorana parkeri. The sequence goes on from NW_017307301.1 coordinate 370,976, forward strand.
CCCATGGCTCAAGCAGCACACTGAGTGCTAATGTAATACATTATGTATACCTAATTGCCAATTTCCATAAACACCCTTATTCCCAGCACACCCCGTTATGTATAATGAGGGTTTTATTAGGAAGAATTAATGTTCCCAGTAGATCTCCTTGTAATCTGGTGACATCCAGTATTTAATCCCAAATACAGGCTGATTTGCCTTTGTCTGTCATGATTTGCGAGGGATTAATGGATTCTCTCTGGAGTATTTTGGAAAACATTCTTTAATCTCTTTGTCATTGTGGCATTTCATTTACAAAGAACTTTATCATTATCAACATATATATATACTTTCCCAGTTTAACTGGTAGTAAATTGACCTATTTCTGCAAACACTGTTTTGAATATATTGATATATGCTTATGCAACCATTTTGCACTCTTCCCTAATTAATTTTGATACTATTTAAGTTGTTTTCAATTATAAGCTCACATATTACATGCATAAATAAAATCAAGAATTGAATGTGTATATAATATTATGATATA
>NW_017307301.1:371654-413814 GCF_000935625.1 Nanorana parkeri
TATATATATATATATACACCCTAAAAATGAGCCATGTTCAGTGGCTAAACCCTTGCAAAGTGTATATACCTTACTGCAAAGATATCACAATGACTTATGAGCATGTAGCACATAAAACCTTGTATAAAATACAATTTCATGATAACAAAGAAATAAAAAATAGAAAATTATTAAAAAACAACCTCTTCCAAGAAAAACAAGCAAACAGACAACAGAGCTTTCTGAGCATCTGATGTACTGTTCTGGGCCCACATTATCACACAATATGCTAAAAGGTGCCTCTTAAAAAGTTTACAAATCTATTGACGTCCTGCATGTTGATGTGTTGCATGGGGATCCTCCAGAAAAATACATTTGTATCTACTGCACAACTGTCAAGCATCTAACATTGAACATAATGTTCACAATAATAAATGGACAAAAATATTTTTTAAACATAAGTGCAAGGAAAACACACAAAAGATGCACCGCTTCTCCGCAGCTCAGAAAAGGAATAGGCCGGGTGCTTGCCCGCTGGGAGCACTTCTTCACTCCAATATGAACCCATACAAACAGATCCCTATGACTAAGCCCGTGATTGTATGAAATGCGTCAGCGCGCGGGACACACACACACACACCTTTGGTGGGACACCAGTCATGTGTTACAACGTTCAATAAGCTATCCCAGCAGAATTAGGTTTTCTTCTGTTTATCAATGCAAAGTGATTGCAAACTTGGTCATTGTTGCAATATTGTATTGTGGGCGGTACCACTGACACTTCGAAAGAGCTGTCATCCCTGTTTATTCAGATATCTCAGGAGAGATTCCGTTTTCAGTTTTATATATGTATGTATGTGCAAGGTTTTACAGGCTGCACTTTATTCGTTATTGAGGTAAGGTATTTGTAAATTAAGCAAATACAGTTTTTCAACAGATTTATCATTGTGTGTGTAGCAATAGAAAGGGGGCACTTTTGTTATTCCCTTTATGCAAACTAATAAGAGTTTTCACTTAACTGACACAGACAGTGAAATCGGGAATTGTGTGATGAAATAATTTTCACTGAAATGACCCTGCTGATACCTATGTACTGTTGTACTGTAAAAACTTTATCATGTTCCTTTCTGAAAACGTTTATATCTCTTATTACTCCTGTCTTCAGTATTTGTGTTTTAACTGCTTGATGTTTGTTTTTGTTTCCCAGATATGATTGCTATCACTGATCCCAATCAGATCACTATTTTAGCCATTTCCGTTGCTGGTGGAATTATTCTTCTTATTTTCTTGGTCACCTGCTTCTTTGTCAGTGGAAGGTAAAATGTTTTCTTTTAAAAATTGTACAGTCTAACATGATCTCATGTCATCTCACATCATTCATTGCCCCTCTTAGGTAATGTAACTCAAGCACTAATGATTTTTTTCTTCAATTAAGAAATATTGACATTGGATTTTAATGGTGGCCAAATGGGACCTTTAAAGTTTTAGCTGACCCAATAGTAATGAACACTTTAAAAATCCAAAGCCTTGGTGTATAAGTCTAAATATATTTTAAACTATTGCTAGATCTAATAAAAGTGCTAGTCATGTTCAAATGGACATCATCTGTACTGTTAAAGACATTTCAACACACATCTAAGAAACTTTTTCAGCTACTTGGATGAGGGGTTAAACTTCTTCAACATTACAGGACAAGTACAGTGTGATTAGCTAAAACTAGTGATACCATTACCTTGATAAATAATAACCTTTACAGAATCTGTAAAGAAAAATAGAATGTGACTTTTAACATGTACATCCTTCATGTAGAAAAAAAGTAGTGGAATGAAAAATGAAATGAAACATTTGACTACTAGCTATACCATGAACCCTTTCAGACACCTAATAAAGGAAAATGGGATTTGTCTTTGAAATGTACATCAGTCATGTATAAAGTAATGGAGTTATAAAAGTGTAACAGAATTTGCAACTTGAGAAGAAAATTTAGGAATAGTACTAAAACTATTTTCTAGAAAACATACTACTGGCAGAGGTGATGGGCATAAGCCAGTGTGTACTTTACTGTACTTTAATCTCAGTCCTAGCAATCAGAGAGAAGCTAACATCCTGTACCCAATGTGTTGAAATGTTTTTCTGCACCCACCTGCTCCACTGCATAATGCTGATTGACAGCACAGCTTGCACAGACTAGACCAGGGGTAGCCAAACTCCGGCCCTCCAGCTGTGGTGAAACTACAAATCCCATGAGGCATCTCTCTCCGGAAGTCATGTCTGTGGCTGTGAGAATCTTGCAATGCCTCATGGGATTTATAGTTCCACCACAGCTGGAGGGCCGGAGTTTGGTTACCCCTGGACTAGACTATGGGGCAAGCCTAACTTCACCATGAGATTGGCACTTTCTCCATGTTCAGATTTGCCCAGGTATGATAAGCTGAGGAAGAGAAGTGACTACAGACACGTACTACGTATGGTTAGAATAGTCATGCATATATTGCTCTGGCTTTATATTGTATGGCCTGTGTGTTTCGCAGCATTCTTTTTAAAGAAATCTGCACTGTTTACACATCATGCATCCCAAGAGACTTCATGAAAGTCTAGTGCAAAATATACAGATCACAGGCATGCACAGTAGCATATGATCAAGGGGTCGGCTATGACTATCAGGACGTTTTCTGATGGGACGAGGTGAAGATTGCGATGTCATCATGCTTGGCTGAACCATATGAATGATATTTATATCTGATATCCAGAGGGCTACTGGTGATGCTGAGAATCACTGTAGAAGTCTGTGCTCCATATAGTAATAACCGTGATCTTCTGGGTGCGGCTCCAATAGGAGGACGGCTTGTATATGTTGAAAAAAATACAAGGCATTCTCTGAATGGTGGAGGTGGAATAGCACCCCGACGATTACGGCTATCACTGTATGTAGCATGGACTATTACAGAGATTCTCATCATTTCCAGTGGTCTGGGTATCAGATGTGGATACTTACTGGATCAATGTAAATTTCTAAAAAGGATCATTTTTGGAGTTCCACTTTAAGCTCAGATACATTGTAAAAGATATCAACTACTTCTTGTTCTCTAAAAAAAATTCTACATAACGGTAGTAACCTACAAAAAAGTGGAGTTGACTTTTTATGAAAATTTTAAGTCTTTATGAGAAATAATTACTTGTTTGAGCAGCATTTAGGAAAGTCTGTATGAGTGCCTTTAATTAGTTTATTGTTTTATTTGCTTTTTAATCAAATATATTATGATACAGACACATATATATTATTATTAATATTATATTTCATAATTAATAATTGAATTTGTTTGCATGAGTAACAGGCATATTTTAAATATTTTCTTATACTTGGCCCCATTTATAAAGTAAATGCAATCTATGATTTGTCAACCAGTCAGATTGAATTTTCCATTTGGGTAGCACAGTAAGCAGTATATAGGCTAACGTCTGATTGGCTGAAGTGGTTGTATTTTCCGTTACCTTTAGATTTTTTAATGACATGACCTCTGACTCAGTTCCCCTTGTTATTGTTCAGTTTCCTATTTCTTTGTCTCCTGGTATATCTAAGTCAAGGTAACCTTGCAGCATTTATTTATTTTCACTGATTGCATTATTGATTGGTGGGAGATGTATAATGATTGCTGCCTCTTGTTTAGGAAGATCTTTACTCTGTGTTCCCTCTAAGGCTTTGCTGCTATTTCAGCTCACGTAATGCAGATTGACCCATATTGCAGAGACCTTGTACCCTTATCAGTTAAACTCACAGGGTCGGGGTTAAATCTGCTATATGCTGCAACAACAGCGCACTGTAGCATTGTGGGAACTCATCAAGTCCAATTTCTCCATAAAAGCTTGCATATGCAAAGTGAACCTGTTATTTGTCCATGCAGTACAAAGAAACAGGTTCCCTTTATTTCCAGATCAGTCAGCATCTAATGATTGAGGTGTTCGGCTGTCATTGGGCTGTGTTGGTTTACTGGTGGCCCATTCATACCATGATGTTTAGTGAACACTATTGCACAGCACTGCATGTTGGTGTGTTGCATTGCCATTGATTCCTAATGGCACCTCCGATACACCTTTCATTGTATGCATGTGTGTTGCAACACCACGCAACCATTGGTACTGCAATAACAGTTGTTGTATGGTGAAAAAAGTAATGCATGCACTGCTTTTTTTCACAGCATAGCAGTGCAATGCATGTTATTGTGTTATTGCCTGCCGGTTGCTGCGTTTGATGTGCCATGGAAAATCAATGGCAATGGAATGCAACCAGTGCACCTAGTGTGCCGTACCGTACACTGTGCAATAATGTGCGCTAAATACATGGATCTCTAATGCTTAGTGGAACTCTGTGGTGTGAATGGGTCCTTAAGGAAGAATGGGCTACTTCCAGGCATACCTGCCCCCAATTTATTCATTGCTATACAGTAGGGTTGTTACTGATTAAAATTTTCGTGTTCGATCAATTGAAATTTTTTAAAATCGATAAATCGCTTAATTTCGATTAATTATAACGTACATACAGATCCAACTACATTGGCCTACACACATACAGCACAGCAATGAAGTAATAAAATGAACTAGGATCACACTAATGCAGCACGTTATTAATCTCAGGTGCCCCACTCAATATATGGCTGCCGCTTGAGTGGGGCAACTCATATTAATAACGTGCTGGAGTACTGTGATCCTAGCTCATTTTAATACTTTGTTGTTGTGGTGTATGTGTATAGGGCAATGCCTTGGCTGGCGCTCGTGCAGAATAACTTTCTTGGGCAAACCTCTTAGTTCCAAGTAAACCTGAAGTCATGCGATCAGAAAACTCCATAAGTTGGAACTTTTGATCGAACACCGCCCCAAGTGGCTCCGTCGGCTAATGAAGGGAAGGGGGAGGAGTCAGGTGACGCCACGGACATCGCCGTCACTGGACTCTTCCCCCTTCCCTTCGTTAGCCGACAGAGCCACTTGGGGAAGGGGGGAGGAGTCCGTTGACGTCAATGTCCGTGACGTCACCGGATCTCCGACAGAAGACCCGGAAGCCGGCGGAGAGGTGAGTGTTTTCATTATTGATCAAAATAATTTTAATCGATCAAAACTTTTAACGATTAATCGGGTAATTAATCGTTAATTTCCGCAGCCCTACTATACAGTATATGTCCCAGGGTAGGAGCTCTGTTACACAAGAGTTAAGGCCCACACTTCAAAGAAGGGCCTTGATGCAACTAAAACCACTGTTTTTAATGTAAATTGTTATAACATATGGCATTTTGAGGGGTTTTTTCTGACTAGCTGGAATGTGTGTTGTGACATCTTTGTATTGTGTTGTTAAGCTTCCAATTCTTGCTTTCTCTTCACTTATATGCTGCTTTGTTCAATGCTGGCAGCTAGGGGAAAAAAAGCCTTGAGTAATCTATAGTCATATAACCAGTTGGAGTTTACCCACAAGGACTGTCTCCTCACTCTCATGTGACAGTAATGGGCCAATCAAAAAACATTAGAGCTGTAACATGAGGAGATATGAGTGAGTCACATGACTATCTAGTACAGAAGTACTAGAGAGTTCTCTGAACTCCCAATGGTGAAAGGCATTCTGAGGAAGCAAAGCAAAGATGAGTAAATAGAGGGGGAAGCCAAGCATTAAATTAAACTGTTGGTTTGACTTGGGCACAGGGTCACTTTACATTAACCTGTTGCAATAGCTGATATCACAACTGCGGCTCCCAGTGATTGGTGTATTCTGGCATTCCCCAGAAGTGAGATGAGATCAAGTTGCACATCTCCGCAGCATAAAGCTGGCCATATTATTTGCAGATTTTCTATGGTCAGATGAAAAAAGTGCAACAGATTCCTCCATCTACGCTAAACTGTGTGGATGGAGGAATAGACCACTGGTCAAAGCTTCAGTATCTTGCTAGTCGGCCCCGCTGGCTCTCAAAATAACTGAACAATCTGTTTGGGTGCAGGCATTGTTCAGGTGTTTTGCCTGCACCCAAACAGATTGTTCAGTTATTTTGAGAGCCAGCTTCTTCTCTGGCCAAAGCAGCATGCGGAATGGCAGCCTGAAACTGGAAGTGACACAATCCCCATCACTTCTGCACTCAGTAACCAGAGGACTGCCGTGATCTTGGTATAAATCACTTTAGGACCAGGATTTATATATATATGGGGGTCCTAAAGTGGTTAACGTGTCTCGTGTCAGTCAAAAATGAAAAGAATCCTTAAGCTAGGTTTCAAATAAAATATGCATATTGCCAATATGTTCATTATTTTTGTGAAGTTTTTGCGAAGAATGTACCCGGTGATCCTGCCAGTTCCCTGATTAACACATGTGTCCCAGTCCCAGAATGACAACACTCTTTAACTGCTGTTGAAATGGCCGATCCCCCTAGTGTTGTCAGTACCTGAAAGCTGCAGCTTTTCATAAGTATGCATGAGCCGTGAGCTCATGATGTCTCTGAATTACCCTATCGCTCAGTAGTCCTGACAAGCACTTCCAGTGCTGTCATTAACCCCTTAGAGAAACCTCTACCTACCTCTCACAAGACAAAGAACCATGACAGAGCCATGATGGTCACGAGGCCATGTGTAAACACTTGAAAAAAAATTCAAGCAAATGGTGAGTTTCAGGTATTCAACTGTGGAATCTATGGTACCATTCCAGCTGTGATTGATCTATTTCCTTGCCATCTACATAATTATTTCAATGATTCAGAGGCAAGATGGCAAATATAACCTGCTACCTACAGAAAGTTCTTTAGAAATCAGTGAAATGCAATATACAGAGATCAGTTAAAAAAAGAAGAGTTTCTTTAAAGGGTCTTTTTTATGCACTCCTGGAGTTAAGATGATGCTCAATGTTCGTTAAAGCAGAACTCCAGGCAAACACTTTATCTTAAAATCTGCTGTGCAAAAAAAAACTTACATGAGTTGTATGCAACTTGTAGGATCACAGCCCTTCTACCATTTGCAAAATACAAGATGTTCTTTGAATGGACAAGGGGACAGGAGGGGCGGATAAACAACAGTATGGCTTCTTGGTATGAGAGCCACAGCTCTCATAGTTGCGGGGCTGGAAGTATAGAGAATGCAGTACTATGTGCTATGGATACAATTGTAAGTAGTAAAGAAAGGGCAGAATTTCTAAAAGCAGCAAAAGCTCTGCTTTAAAGCCCGACTTGAACAAAAATTTTATTTTTATTTTTTGTTAGCGTGCAAAAAGTTAGCATTTTTATTTTTGGCTGTACCCCTATTAGGTTGATTTTCCCTTACTTCCTCTTCTGTCTGTCACCCATCACCAGAGCAGGATGTGAGGGGAACACAATAGCGATGTGAAGATAGGTCACATCTCCGATAGAGAATATAGTTTACTGCAAATAACATCATATAGGTCAAAACTGCCAACATTAAGGGGCCGCACAGGGTCCCTTTCTCAAGGCGACACAGTAACACTGCAATAGACAATATTCTCTTTGCATTTTGGAGTTTTTGTGACCTATCTTCCCTGAGTTTCTGGACAATGGCATCTGTAGTGGTTACTTCGAGCACCTATTTTATGTACATTGGTCACAACGCTGTAAAGTGTGCAGCAGGTACTTTCAACAATTTAGGGAAAACAGAAAACAACAAAACCTTGAAAGAGGTTCAAATCCACCCCCATTCTGCTAGAAAAAATGTTTTTATTGCTGCCTCTGTTCACACTGTGAAGATTTCACACACTTTCTGCTTTGTCTGACACCTTTTAAATAAGCAGGGGATCACAGACAGCAATAAAATCCACCCAGCCTTCGCAGACTAAAAGAAAACTCAGACCAGCTTCTCTTTTCCTGTGCACGTGTACTGCAGCCCTATTAATTCCTATGGGATAATCCACAGCTGTACTCTAAAGGACCACTGAAGGCTGCCGTGAGGACAGCCCCTACCAAAAGTGAGGTTGTCCTTACATTGTATTTCAACTTTTGAAGTCCAATTTGAGAAAACCCCACTATACGTTTGTTATGTGGTCCCATTCACCCAGCATACCTAAAAATGTTTAAAAAAAATATATATATATTTCTTACCTTTTAGGGCTGTTGCAGACCTAGGTGATTCAGGACGCGTGTCCCGGGATCGAGCGATTGTATACAGTTGCACACCGTGGTTGCCACTCGGGCACCATTGATTTTAATGGGGTTACATCCATGCTGCAATAGCAGAAAAAAGGTAGATGTACCCTTTTTTACGACACAAGACGCACGGCTGTGTTAGCTGTGATCGTGTTCGGCGCAACTGGGGTACCATTAGAAAATAATTGCACCGCCAGCTCGATCGGCGGTGGTGGGCGACTGCATGACCGCACGGCAATCCACACGCTATCGTGCAAGATTGCCGCACGGTCACGGCCTTAGATGTGACTGTGTAGCAGGCCTTTGGAGTTTTTCTGGAGTTTTTTTTAATGAAATACTGTCTGTCCCATAGAAGGACAAGGGACACTCTGAGCTTCCTCTCATTAACATACAATGCTTCTAAATCTTTAACCCTTGTTAGCACAGACAATGTTTACATCTAGTTTACAACTGATAATGAGATCTGCCACCATAGTACAGTCGGGGTCAATTATGCTTACATTTATCTGCCAAGCCCCCTAGCATTCCAGAGCAAAGCTCAGAGAACAACTTTTCTTTTAGGATAGAACATATATTGTGCAAGCAGCATTTTTTTTTTAAATGGCAAGTTATGCTAAGTGAATGAGGACATATAACAAATGTAAAATAATTGGTATCTCAATTTCCCAATTAGGCTGCAAAAATTGAAATACACTGTAAATGTCATGATTTAAAACAATCTACATGACACCCTGTATGGGCAACTTGCAGAGCCTTCCTCAACAATGGCATTATAATAATCATTGTAAAATAATACCACACACAGCATTGTGAGATGTAATCTCTGGAGGAAATCAGAAAACCTACTTCCAACGAAGCGCTTACCTCGCTCTTGTCCTTAATTAACCTGTGTGGAGTAAAAAGCAGAAAAAGCAGAAATGTGAAGAGGATTCAGTGACCATGTCACCTGTTACATTTATCACAGCAGGCATTTGTCACGGTAGGGATTTCACTGTGATACATTTTCACCCTTGAAGAGCTGTCAGATTTCTGCAAATTCCATTTCATATATCCTAATATATCTCCATCATCTATGGATGTGCATTTATATTAGGGTTCACCTCATGTGTATTGCTTGTTTCAGCTGCTAGTTTGTTGGCAGTTATACCAGTTTTACAGTATTTATGCATCATGTTATGCTACCGCTTTTACAAATGTTCACATACATCAGCATTAAAGTGCACCTGTTACCAGTTCAGACTTTTAAAACTAAGGAAAAATAATACATCTGCATGTCAATTTTTTTTAAATTAGCAACTTTTTTTTAGTTTTTTAATAACAGCCTATGCAATATTAATAAGGGTCCTATTCTACTAACTGCCACCCCCTTCCGCCTGCTGCTTTGTCATGTCTTGCAAAGCCTCTTTTCAAGTGGTTCAGTGAGAAGCTTTACTGGGAACTGCAGCCACTATGAGACCTGATTAAAGCCTGTTTACAGACAGCTCCGGAGAGATCCAAGAGTAGCTGCAATTAGTGGCGTATCTAGGGCATGGCACATATGACACATGACCTGGGCACCACTTGGGTGCCGCTCCACGGATCAGCAAAAGTTCACCGACACACAGAGACAGCTGACTTTTTTCCCACCCCTCTCTCAAACACATCTAAGAGCTTCCGCTCTTAGCAACCAGGGAAGCTCTGGCATCCTGGTCAGCTATTGGCAACCAGTCATGTTGGCCAGAGTGTTGCAAGTTGGTCAGAGATGAGCGGGGAGATGTGTAAGGGTCATACACATCTCCCCACCCATCTTTTAGGGGCACAATTTGTTGCAGATATGTCCCTGGCAGCGGCTCCTTGCAAAACATCATGCTGATACTGATGGCACTGAAACTTAGAAGCTGGGCACTGCAGTGGAGGTACCAATACAAAACAGTGTTTAAAAATGCCATCCATACCAAATGTTCTGTTTTGAGGAGCACCCCAAACTTAAAAAAAACCCCACAAAAGAAATGACCCTCCCAAGTACCATCCCTGAAACAAAAAAACAAAACACTGTTTACGGAAAGTAAAAGTTTACCCTAAATAAATGAAAACCTCAAAATCCCCTGAAACAATATTCCCCCTCTCCTTTTTTATTTTTCCATTCAGGAAGCTCAGAAAATGTTCCAAGAGACATACCCTCAATTACAAGGAGATATGTCTGCAGGTATACCTCATTCTGACTATAACTCTGGCTATAGCATTTCATAGAGGAGGATGATGGGCAAAGTTTTACCACTGACTGCCATTATACATGAAGAATGTGTGTGATTTATTGCTATTTAATTTGTATTCAGTATGTAGAATCAGTGGTAGATTTTACAGTGTTACATTGTTCTGCCTCAACGCTTTATGTATGAGATAAAATTATTTAGGTGATTTCATGCACGGTTCAGCTCCCTTTTACTCTCTAATGATTCCAGGGAGTATTTTACATTTGTGGAAAATATGGCATGCTACAACCTGTCTTTAGAATCCTTGGAGGACTCTGTACAGCCTGTGGGGGCTCTATTATCGTGTTACCAATACACTGAGTCTCTTTAAAACAACCAGTAACATATGTGCCCTCACACCCCCCCTCAAGAGAACCTTCTTCAAGCACTCTTGTGGGCTTCACTGTAAGCAAGCGAGCACACCTGATTACCCACAATAGAGAGCTGCCTACCTCAGATGTATTATTGTAATGGATAATTGCAAAAATATGATGAGCTTAAAGTGGAACTGCACTCTGGAAGCTATGGCCACCAAAAAAAGGCAGACAGAGGACAAAGGACTTGTCACCATTCATGCTTGTGGTTTCCCTGGAGCTGATCTTTCTCCCATTGCCGACTTACCACACCTTGCTTTGTACTGTATCTCTGTGTCTCTACCAAGGCCACTTTGGTAGAGGCAGAACTTTGATTCCTCATTTCAGAGCCTCTAGCAAGGAGAACAGTGAACAGCACAATAATGACTTTACCAAATCTCTCCCCATATTTCCTGAGACTGGCATTAAAGAGCACCAGTGCCTTAAATTTCACACTGCAGATATACACCCATGAGATGGTAGGCACAGGAGTGTCTAGGCACCCTCACATACAAGTGCACTGTTTTTTCAGGAAGAATTCTAGACAACGATTAGATTTTTAGAGAGCTGACTAGGCACAATTAACATTTTTAGATGTTCCCTCCCTATAACATAGCAAATCTTCACTTTTTGAGTTTAGGTCCATTTAAATGGTGACTGGTATTTTGCCTTTAAACAAAGATTATCCACAATGATTGTTTAAACTGTGATACTTAAATGAAGCGCACATTGCTGAAAGCTTATGTTCCATAAGCATTTATTCCGAATGTTTCACAAATGTATATATTACATACAACTGTGTATGTGCCACCAGCCCATTCATTGCATGAACACAAATCCAGCTTTTTGTTGATGTCTTTGAATAGAATGGGAAGGGATAGAAACTCTATCAGCTCCAATTCCTGTTAAACCAGTGTTTGCAGGCTTCTAGATAAGCTACTCGCTTAAGAGATACATCTCCCACAGTCCAGATCTCCCTTTCCAGCATTCACAAGCCAAGATAAAGGGGCTCCATGGTACCGTATAATGCCTTGGGTACTTTACTGATACTACTAATAAACTATATCTGGGCTTCGGCTTTTGAGTGCACTGTCTTTCCTACATATCTTAGAGATTTTTTGTTGGTCTTTAAAGTGACTGGGAATCTTTTGCATAGGAACATTTGTCACATGACAAATGCTCCCCTCACCCATTTCTTGTCCCGCTGTCACTGAGAGTAAGGAAAAATCTCCCCAACCATGTCACAAAGAGCTATAATTTAGACTAAACCAAACAAAAAAAGGTTTGGCTGGAGTTGGTCTTAACCTATGGCTGTGTGTGCACATTGAACTTGGAGTGCCACAGGATAACTGTGAATATGAAGCAGTGTTTTTCCAGGAGTTAGAATCTGCTAATCCTTTACGTGGACTGCAGACAAACTATTCACCTATGGAAGCCCTTCCACATCTTTGCCCTTTTTAGTATTTCAAATGTGTCTGTCAGTGAGTATAGGAACAGCTAAACATTACTTAGGAAAGGCTTTATAGGATTTATGACCTGCAGTATGTGACACTGTGTAAGTATAGCCAAAACCTTTTTGTTTTTGTTTTTGGTATTGTAGGTACATGCTTATTTCATGCTAGTAGCATCACACCTATAATGGTCCAAAAAAATGTTTATTCTGTTAAAATAATCCAATAAAAATCCACAAGCCTAGCCAATGTGTTTTGGGGGGGCTTAGGGGTGCCTCCTTCATCAGAGCTTCAAGTATTGGTTGAGGTTGAGAGAATACCAGATAATGGAATACTTCTATTAGGCATGCTCCTCAGTAGCTGGCTGTTGCAGTTTATTTGTAGTTATCTACCGGTATGTCCAGTTGGAGAAGATTTCCTTTAATTCCTATTCCGGAGACGCAACAGGACTTTATAGATCTCTACAAAGTGAGTGGCAGCTGTCACTGAAACAGGTGACCCTTTAGAAAGTGTCTTATTTCATGTTCTGGTGACAATGCTAAAATTGTGTTTTTCTGTAAGTAGTAATGGTCATCAGGACACATAGAGAGGGTGAATCTATAGTAAAGCAGACAGCAATAAAATCCGGACAGGGTCTCAAATACTTCCCTACTGTATCCAAATCTAGAAAAAAAAAGTTTTCGTTATATATAAACCTTAAAGTGATATTAAACCCAATTTTGTGAATATATTAGATGTTCAGGGTAGGACTTACATCGTTTGTGGCTACTCCTGCTAATTTCTCTCTGCCCTCCCTTTCACTCTCTCCCCCAACTGCTGCCAAAGACTTCCCTTGTAAGGGGTGGCTTCTTGCCTTCTAGGGTCCTTTGGAGCCACACTTAGGTGCGTGCTACCCGCAGAGAGTGCCCACATTATGGTACTGCCTGAGTCGACATGCACAGACAGCCAGGGATGACTGATGGGGCATGCATGCACAGTAACACAGATGGTCATAGAATTGTAGGACATATAGTCCAGAGAAGGGGAAACATGGGGACTTTTTTTGACCCTCTTACCCCCTCTTTTGGACTACAAGTCCCGACTGGAGGTTTAGGGGAGTTGGTGCAGTGGAACCTGAAGCTGTGGCGGTGAACAAATAAAATGTGTTTCTGGACATTTGTTCACAATAGCTTTCATGTTCCTGTGCTAACAGCTATATAAAAATGTAATAATTAAAAAATAATTTGAGGGTTTAGTGCTACTTTAATTATCAGACCCTCTGGTTATATCACTTTCTACAATAATGTATTCAATAGTATATCTAGTATGATAATTGATGGGATTCGGAAAGGGAATAAAGTAACATTAAACTCAGAAGATAAACCTTAAAACTGTATTCATATATCACTATTAACAAAAATGTATCTTATTTGTGTATCACTCCGCAAATCATCTCTGAATTGGTGCTGACACTGTCCTTCCTTCTGGATGGTGGCTGCTTTTGTTGCCCATGGTCACTATGGGGTCTATTCACTAAGCTGCCATAGGCAGCAGAGTGACTAACCCACCCGAACCGAACGCTGTTCGGCTATTCACTTTAGGCTGGTACGGCCGATTCCAGCCGTATATCGGCTGAAATCAGCCGTACATCGGGTGGCTTCGGCTGGCTTCGGGTCTGACGAACATGCTCAGCACGTTCGGCCGACCCGAAGTGCAGAAGGAGTTCGACTCAGCCGATCCAACATCTGGATCGGCTGAGCCGAAACTCCGGCAGGCTTCTCACTGCTGGTCGGGCTATTCTGACGGCTGAGTCGAACTCCTTCTGCACTTCGGGTTGGCCGAACATCCTGATCATGTTCGGCCGACCCCAAGCCACCCGATGATTAAGCCGAACCTCCGGCAGGCTACTCGCTGCTGTTCGGCCTATTCTCATAGATGGCAAACAGCAGTGAGTGAATAGTCGAATGCCGCCAGGCGGCATTTGGCTCGGCTGTTCTGATCGGTACCTATGTGGTACCGAGCAGAATAGAAAAACAGTTAAAAAAGTAGTAAAAAAAAAAAAAGAAAACAATTGGGGGGAGCTATCAGTGACAGCTAGCTCCGACCAACTGTTTTCTATTGGCCGGGCGGTTCTGCTGCCGTCAGAATAATACAAAAAAAAATCACCATAGGAATACATAGCTCGATTCCTATTGGCTATTTGACTTTGCAATAGCCAATAGCAAACTAGCTATTGCACCTGCCCACTGCTGCTGTCAATCACTAGAGGGGACCTGATGGAGAACTTCAGGTCCCCTCTGTTGATTGACAGCAGTTGATTGACCAATAGGAATCCAGCTATGCATTCCTATGGAGAAAGTGTTTCTCTCCCGGGCGGCCGGGAGCCGCTATCTAATAGCGGGAGACTCCCGGATCGCCCGGGAGAGTTGGGCTGTCTGGAGATCAGTGTCCCTGGTTACCTGATAACCAGGGACGCTGATCTGTCTGTGCAAGTGGCCGGAGCCAGCTGTGAGATGACGGCTGGCTGCGCCAAGCTGTCAGTAGCAGGCTGTCGGCCAGCTTGGCCGATCGGCCAGCTTCGGCTTTCACTTTGGCTCAGTCTAGCCGAGGCTTCGGCTTTCACTTTGGCTCAGTCAAGCCGAGGCATATGCCTTCGGCTCGACTGAGCCGCTCGGCCGACTTCGGGAGCTGTAAGGGCTATAGGTAATAGAACCGAAGGGGTCCAGGGGCCAAAGCTAGCCGAAGGATCAGCCGAAGCTACGGCTAGATACTTCGGCAGCTTAGTGAATAGACCCCTATGTGTGTTGTAAAGTAAACACCAATCCAAGCTCACTCCTGTGATGGACTACAATCTCAATACAAATTAGTAAACTAAACGTGAGGTTGTAGTCCATCACGGGAGTGAGCTTGGAGCGGTGACTACTTTACAACACACAAAGGGACCATGGGGAACAAAAGTAGTCACCCTCCAGAAGGAAGGACAGTATCAGCACCAATTCAGAGATGATTTGAGGATTTTCAACTGAATGATACACAAATAAGTTACATTGTTGTTAATAGTTAATGTACTTGAATGCATTTGTATGAATTAACTCCTGAGTTTATTTGCACTTTAAAAGTTTATTAGGATAACTTATGTAGACGTTATGCACATTTATACAAACTTGTTTTGTAATGTTCAAGATGTTTCACAACTCTTCCAAGTATATATGCCTATATATTCCAGGACAATCCTAATTATATATCATACCTAACGATAATACTAATGCTAATATGAAAATAGAAGCTCACATAACATGAGCGGTGACTAAAGTGTCACATGAAGAGTGCTTTTAGTAAATGAGCTCAGTTTATATGACCTGCCCGGTTTAACATTTAGAGGATTTGTCTTAACAGAACAAGTGACCACAGGAAAATCAATTCCTCGCTAGAGATGAGCCTCATTAACAGGTGATGAAAACTGATTAACACCTCTGAGCTGTCCTGCTGTGACTGCAGACACACTTTAACATGCAGATATGATGATGTGTATGCTAATAAAGCTGCCTCAGCTGGCATCCTTCACACCTCCAGCATGCTTAGCACTCCTTCTACAGCTTTCTCTTCATTGATTGGAATGTTAGAGAGGGTGAGTGTTTTCACATGGAATTTATGGTGCTAGACACAGCTATTATTTTAACGTGACTCACAAAGACACTAGTATGGCATATGCTTCGAAAAATAACAAATGCGTATCAGTGGCACAGCTTTTTGTTTCTTTGCCACTTATATACTTCAGGGTCTTATAAAAAAAAAAAGAGATAACATAATAAATATGTGGCGAAAGGAGAGAGTAAAGCACAGCAGCGAAGAAAGATCAATTGTTTAAATGGAAAATGACTAAACTTGAAAATAGAAATGAGCAAACTAGACTGGTGGAAAAAACCTAGAAATTCAAAATGTGTGAACTTTATTTGTATAGAAAAAATGCCAAGCAGCTTATCGATTTAAAGCCAATGCAAATGCACATAAGATGGGAACAGCTGAATATAACAACACTCTATTTGACCAGCTGGCAAAAAGATTTAAAAAAAGCTTGCATGACAATTCTTGGTCTTTTCCATCTTGCTCTGCACTTTTTGGTGGGAGTCAAGTGGAGCTAACTCACCACTGCAGCTATATTTAACATTTTACAGACATGATGTCTACCTAGGCTAATACACACAGTTTTGTCTAAGGGGGTTATTCACTAAGCTGGCGAATTCACTAACCGAGCCGACGTTAAGTGAGCCGAACGCTGTTCGTCTATTCACTTCGGTTCTGTACGGCTGATTTCAGTGGTACATCGGCTAAAATCAGCCATACATTGGCCGTCTTCGGCTGGCTTCGGTCAGCCAAACATGCTCTGCATGTTCGGCTGAGCCGAAGTGAAGAAGCCATTCCACATTCTCATAAGGGCCGAGCGGCAGGAAGAAAATAGGCGAGTGGCGCTGCTGGTTATTTTGCTTGCTACCTACGAGGTAGCGAGCAGAATAAGAAAAAAAATTTACAAAAGAAAAATAAATAATTTAAAAAAATGTTAAAAAAAGAAAAAGAAAAGAAAATGTTAAGAAAATAATAAAAAAAATTGTAAAAGAAAAAAAAACAGAGTGGGGTCCCCCTACCAAACCATGCCAGGTCTGGTAGGAATTGTAAGGAGAAAAGCACCTTGTCCCAGTGCCGATGGTTACAAAGGCCTCTTCCCCAGAAGCCCTCGGGCGTTGGTTGCGGGGCTCTGGTGCGGTGGTGTTATTTGCATTGGGGTATCTCTTTAATTGATTCATTGACGTAATCCAAGGGTCGATCACAATGTCCAGCATTTTCCACAATGATTCTTCGAAATAAAATAAAAACCAGATGCCCGCCAACCCCGACCATATGCGGCGAACTGCCACTGCAGAATGGAGAATCTGACAGATGCTGGCAAAATATAAACAATTGGGTGGAGCTAGCGTTGATGTCACCGCTAGCTCCACCCAACTGTTTACATTTGTCCGGCACCTGTCAAAGTCTTCCCGCAGGTCCTGGCCAAAAGGTCCGCCCAGTTGACATTTACCCACAGCCCAGTGTCTGCAAATGACCTGATGAGGATGCTGGTCTGTCATTTAATGACAACAACTGGGTGGAGCCAGCCATGACATCACAGCTGGCTCTGCCCAGTTGTTGTCATTTGCGGGGAAACCGTTCTCCCCGCTTCAGCTGTGACTACGGCTCAGCCGAGCTGATGCATATGTGCTTCAGCCCGTACAGCAGCCCTTCGGTTCGACTGAACCGAAAGGCTCTGGTGGCCGAAGTGACCTGAAGGATCAGCCAAATCTAAGGCTAGATGATATGGCTCCTTTGTGAATAGCCCTCTAAATGTGAAGACAGTAAACCAGATGCTGTGTGTTTACAGTCCAGATCACACTGTACAGCATCATACACTGATCTCAGCTACCCTTCCAAACTCCTTACTACTTCTGTAAAAGTGGATAATACACCTCACATTAGATATGTGCACTGCCAAAAAATTTGTTTAGTTGTGTGTCGTTTTAAATTCGGATTTGTGTTATTTCGTTTTTCGGGATTCGGGTGTGAAAGTCAATTCGGATTCGGAATTCGGATTCGGACGAAATTCGGTAGCGATAGTTCGAACGTTCGTTTTGTTTTTGGTTCTTATTAGTTTCTTATTCGTTTATTATTCGTTTCCTTCGTTCGTTTGCAGCAAAGTGATATTTGAGGGGGGAAAATGTCACTTTGCTCCAACGAACGAAACGAATAAGAAATGAAAACGAAACGAACGTTCGAACTACCGCTACCGAATTTCGGAAACGGAAATTCGGATTCGTTTGCATTCGTTAAAGAGCATAGTTTTCCAGGAAGCAGCAAGATAGGAAGAAGAAGATAGGACAGAAAATGGAGAGATTGAAGTTCTGCTTTAAGCTTTCAGAAATATGTGGAAGTTATACAACACTTTTTAGCTGCTGATGCAAATGTGATCCTACTGTAATCCAATAGAGGGAACCACTCATAAATGTTGTGCTATGAAGACCAGCTTTACTTCGGGCAGTTGTGGAGCTCTCATGGGTACAGCTGTGCATCTGGGGCAGAGTAGAACATTTTACCTATCTCCATGCATCCAGTCCAGCAATCCAGTCACCCAAAGGTTTAGAGCCAAACACATAGTTCTTGGCTCTACAGAAGCTGTTTTCTGTAATGCCGCATGTGACAGAAGATTCCCTATAAAGTCCTATGGGTGGATATTTTCACTGGCACAGTGTGAATTTGGCTGCCCTTCCATTTTATAGTTTAGGTGAGCTTAATCTTTAAACCTTTATACAATGTTATGCTAAAGATTTCTAGAGAGAACCTAAATTGCCTGGCAGATGCCTAGTTATTTTCAATCTGTTCGAAAAGACACAAGGACCATTGCACCTGTTAGCTTTGCTTAAAAGCTCTATCAACACAATGTTCTAATTTTGCTGGCTGTGTATTCAATAATACCTTAGCGTACTTCTTCGCTGTCACCAGAGCTAGTAGAGCTGCCATTGTGCACACCATTCTCTACTATTAATATGTCAGTCCCATGTTTCATGCACTCCAGCATACCTACTGAGATCCCCTTGTTTTTTGAGCCCCTGCTTCACAATGTGGAGGGAGAGGGGCACCAAGGATGTTGCTAATCTCTGGCACTAAAGCACATTTTTTTAAAAAGAAACAAATGAAAAGAATGGGCAAGCTAAGAATAACATTGTATAAAACATTACGTCAGTTCAGCCAGGAGCTGGAAGTGTTGATATACGTGTTTCTCAGAGATCCCCAGTCCTTCTTCTTCTGGGCAGTGAAGCAGCAGGGGGTTGGCACACTTGTGATTGCAATCATCTATTACCTGTCTCCAGCAGAGATGGTCAGATGAGTGTCATTGTGAGCAGTGCGACCCTGTAATAGACCCCTGCAGGATGTAGAGCAC
Source organism: Nanorana parkeri (assembly GCF_000935625.1). Lineage (NCBI taxonomy): Eukaryota > Metazoa > Chordata > Amphibia > Anura > Dicroglossidae > Nanorana > Nanorana parkeri. The sequence goes on from NW_017307301.1 coordinate 390,732, forward strand.
TGATGTAGCCAGGAGAGCACCATGGCTAAGAAATCCCGTGGATTTGTCCATTATTACTATTGTACAGAAAACATTTCAGTATTAACACTTGATGGATAGAAGTGTTTCCCATCCACAGCGATTTGTGGCTGCAAGTGTTTTGAGAGATTTAAAGGAAATTATGGTGTATTTTGCTATGATAGCATTTTGAATCTGTATTACAGTGCTTACGTTAAAGCAAAGCTAGACAGAAATATACTTTAAGTCTACTGAGCCCCTTTTTGCTTTTTTACAACAAAAATGTCCTCTGCATCAATAGCCCCTATTCACATCAGAAGCCCCACTTTCATATCAGCCCCCCACCCCTTTCACATCAGAGTTCCCCCTTTACATCAGGAACCTCCTTCACATCAGTCTTCCTTCCCTCCTTTACATCACAGTTCCACTTCCACAAAATTTTGAGGCACCCCTGAGGAGCTCAGGGACACACCAGTGCACCCTGGTTGAGAAAGGCTGACCTATGCAGTCAAGAAGCCCCAATGGGTAACTATAAACTAAGCAGCTTTTAAAAATCTTCATTAAGGTATCTCCGATACTTGTAGTCCATTTACTCCTCCAGCAAAGCCTGCCCGAAAATTCTCCAATATTCTGCATAGACAGCCTTTTTCTTTTTAAAGCAGCTGAGCTCAGCGGCTGCTCAAGCCTGACAAGAATAGTTGGTTATGATTGTTACCAGGCAGTGTTGTCCTATACAAGAGAGTCCTACCACGTTACAAGAGTGGAAATGCTTAGAAGGTCATCCTGCACTGCTTATTGACAGCGGTACAAGCAGCATGACCCCAGCCACTCATTACAGCTCAGCATAAGGCCTTTCCACCACATAGGCTAGATATGAAAAATCCCTTTTAGATTGATCTTTAGGGAGCTAAGGTGCCCAATATGGATTTTGCTATCCTGTTTGTACCCATATAATCATCTCACTGATATTAAACAATGTATTTTGTATGTGATCCATATACTTCTTAATTTATGATTTCATCCTACAATTATGTGAAGTAACTAAATGCAGAAGTTTAATGAAAAAAAAATCTCAGTGCACCAAATTTTGAATTATTTAGGGATGTTTTGAAATGTGACTTTACATTATATTTCTAGGAAAACAAAATCCATGTTGTGCTCTATTTCAGTCTCTTACTTTACATATTTTATGAGCAGTTCAGCTACACAGCACACGACTCTGTCTCTAGATTTTTAATCCTGTTATTGTGCTTAATAATATGATGAAACAAGGTAAGAGAACCAGTTCAGAGCAATTACCATGACGTATCTGTAAACATGACTAATGAGGGTTTGTTGTGCAAAGTAATGGGTCACTGCATAATCTTGCAGCTATTACCGATCACAAACCTTGCATTAGACATATTCAAGCCTAATAAAATGTGCAACTGGCTTATAGGAGTACAAACAGGCACAGTGGGGCCAGACTGGAGGATGACGGAGAGCAGCATTCCCGACTTTTAGGATATGGGGGTCACTTCCTAGGCATGATGGCTCTGAGTAAATAAAAATGGAGAAAAGTGTCTCTGTATTCCAGCTGGATCTGTATTTATAATGTATCTTCTGCAATAGAAATATAATAGCTGGATTCTTGCTGGGAGTTATGACCAGCACTGTTATTTTTATATTGGTCAGTATGTGGACCTGTTAAAGCTGAACTTACATGTGAATTGCTTTACCTGCCAAATGATTCATAAATGCATTCAGTCAGTCCTGATAGATTGCCGAGCCAGATGCTAGACCTCTTTGCATTTACTGCATTCAAAGCTGAACTCCAGGCAGAAAACTTTATTGAAATATATTCATCAATAACCACAAAGAATATAAATCCAATTTGTGCGCACCAAGTGCCTATACAAACTCATATATCACCTTGTAAAATTAGAAGTGACATAATCACTGTGTTGCATATTGGTTGTGCAGAGATAAGAGTTCTGGGAGGGACAAGGGCAGGCCCCCACCCACTACAGGCTGCCTGCAGAAAACTACAGGAAAACTACAGGAGGGGCGGAGACAAGACCACTCACCCTGCACAAGGAGAGAGAACCGCAGTAACTGGTCTTTATTACAGGAAGTTCCAAGTTTCACACTGGATTACTGCACAGATCTGGAAGAAATACACAAAGCTCACCAACATTCAAGAAATAATACATATGACTTATATTTCGACAATATTTGCTTTTCCTGGAATTCAGCTCTGAATTAAACCCATCATGAAAGAAACATGGAAGCTACAATTGCTGAAACTGATGTAGATAAATAGATAAATGCAATTTTTTTCCAACTTTCCTGATCTGCATTTAGGTTCTGGATCAGTAACTAAAAAGGTATTAAAACTAGAATATCATCATAACAACCAGGAAATTGGCATTTTGAGGAGATTAGCGCTGTAGTGGTGGTCCCCATTGTATGCAATACAGTCTACTTCTGGAACAACCCCATCCTGGACCATGACTGGACCACGGTGGGGCAGAAGCACCCTGATAAGAGCACTACTGTGGTCTTCCCTCCTGTAAGCATGTTTCCTGTAAGCAATAGAGGCCTGGTTGGCTGAGACTCCCCCTTTCAGTTTAAGGGTTGCTGTGGGGGAGATTATAGGAGGCAATTTTTGAACTTAAGGTAGTTATCCCAATTCTGTGTAAAAATGCAAGTAATGATTTTAAAAAATACCTGCCTGTATTTGGCTTTAAGATGGTATACTTTATACTAGTATAAAGGTGATATTTGAAATATTGCGGCTCGCAACAATTACCTAATATTTTCCATTTGAAATGGTTGTGCTAGAAAAATGTTCTTAGCATTTAGTTTTAAATAATAATCTAAATATTTGCCTTGATATTGTATAGGACACGCTCATCTAATGTACTTATGGGAAAAGGTAATGGCAATGCCTTTGTGGTCATACAATCAAGTAAGCCGATAGCAGAACCAATAAATGTCCTTGACATTGCATGCCCTCTCACCGGGGTAAATCCTCTTTCTGTACTCTGTGTGGCAAAGCTCTCCACACTGCACATGTTTTATATATTGCACTTCAGGAAGCAGTATGTGGCAGAAGCCAACAGCACATACTACAATTGTCTTTAAATGTCAGTGGACCCAATTACAGGTCACCCATGCACACCCTAATTGGAGCTGGGTGTTTCTGCAGTACCCATCTTTCTCTGCTAATATCCCAGGCTTCCATTATATCACCCTCCCCTTTGGGGCAAAGGGAAGATAGAATGCCCTGGCAGCATTAAAAAACCCATCTATATAAAATGAAGTGCAACAGAATACAAGGACTACTGTCTCTCGGAAGGCTAAAAATGTTAGTCCACCTTTACCATAAAATTTCCCATGCATTCCAGCGCCTCCAATGCATTAGAAAAAACACTGCACAGTTTAAAAAAAAAACTAATCATCTTTTTAATGTCATACCTATAGGCAGATGCGTATAGCACAAATGGCACATGCCCTGGGCGCCTCTTGAAGGGGCACAGCTCCATGGCTCATTGAAAGTTCGTCGACCCACAGAGACAGCTGACTTTTTTTTCTCTTCCCAAACACATCTCACCACTTGGCTCTTAGCAACCATGAATGTTCTGGCCAGCATCCCGCCCAGCTCCTGGCAACCAGTCACACCCCAGGTTTCTGCCTGGCTCTTAGCACCCTGGGATGCTGTGGCTGGCGTCCAACACAGGTCCTGGCAACAAGTGACATCACTGTTTGCCAGGAGGTGGGTGGGATGCCAGGGGCACAATGTTTTGTAGATTCGCCTTTGCCAGTAAGCCATTCACAGCCTCTCCAAAGCCTGTGAGAAAAACTTCTAGGTAGACAACACCCTCCCCTTCCAACTTCCCACCTAGAAGACAGGACACAGCGGAAATTGGAAGCATGCCCCCAGCACAGCTCTGGTTCACTCAAAACTCATGCATGCATCCTGCACAACATTGAACTGAGCTGCTGTTGATACAGAGGAAAAGAGTGCTCACTGTGAAGCACGGGTTTTGAATGAGCCAGAGTGCTTATTTCCAAAGTGCTGGGGGCACACTTCCAATATCTGGCATGTCCTGGGAAAGTTTGGGAGAGGCTGCACACAGCCTTCAGGTATGCCATTGAAATTAAGCTTCTTTTAAGAAAAATGAAAGTGTTTTTTAATACCGGGGACACTGGAATACATGGGATATTATATGGTAAAGCTGAACTAACCCTTTAAATATTGTAATGATCAGTGATATCACAGCCTTTATAAATTATTTATAGGTGCTTAAATGCTCCACAATTATGTTCCATGAAATAATGGTGATCTTAAGAGGTGTATGTTGCAGAAACAATTAGCCCGAGCAATATGCACAGACAGCAGATTTCTGCAGCTCTTGACATTCTACACAGAGGTGCCCAGTCAAGATTTACCACTGTGTAAATCTAGCATGTTAACACTATTCCCACAGGGAAACAGGCTTCTTATTTTATTGCAATCACCTTATCAGCTATGGAACATCCATTTAGAAGTAATCCGATCTTGCGGTGTAAAATTGTAGGCCGTGTATTATTGCGTGTGTCACAGCAGTTAGTGGCATCTGGGGACAGTAAGGACACTCTAAAAGAGAACACATTGGACACTTTAAAGTCACTCTGTGTTTTAACACTCTACTGGGTTTAATAGAGCAACTGGGAAGTATTGAAAATGTTTGTAGATATGTTAGGCATTAAGATGTTATTGATGATGTAAACCTCGAGCTCATCTTATTAAACACCAGTCAAGGGTGACTTAACATTCTGCATCATTAACACACAAGACTTCCTGATATTCCTGGGGATGGGTAAATACATATTTATAGATGTCAGCAGAACTTGACATGATGTGAACTGCAGGCATTTTTTTTAGAAATTACTCATCACTTGCATTCAGGCCTGATTTTAATCATGGGCCCCTGTAGGCTGTTATAACTGTTCTGCGCCCAAAACAATGGACCTTACAAATCCAAAGTAGATATAGAGGCTTTCATGGGTCTTGCAGCAGAGATAAGTCAAAGCATCAGAATTTTATTGTCAATATTGCGATGGAGCTCAGTCCATCCTAATCAAGACATCTTGAGAAAGATGGACTGCGCTCCATCGAAACGTTGCCAATACAATGCTGATGCTTTCACTTATCTCCACCGCAAGACCCATGAGTGCCTCTATCTACTTTGAATCTGTATGGATATTTTTGTGGATGTGCACCCGGGCATTTTCCTTAACAAACAGAGTATGGGGGCAACCTTTGGGACTCTATAACCATGGACCTTTGTAGATGTACAGTTCAGTTTGAGTTGTATTGCAGAAACATCATCATTTTGTGTGTAATAACAAATAACCATGGACCTTTGTAGATGTACCGTTCAGTTTGAGTTGTATTGCAGAAACATCATCATTTTGTGTGTAATAACAAATAACCATGGACCTTTGTAGATGTACAGTTCAGTTTGAGTTGTATTGCAGAAACATCATCATTTTGTGTGTAATAACACGTGAGCATATTTTATCTTAACTGGTTTGCATAAGAAAACAAATATAATAATAACTCAATAAGCAGTCTGCTGCTGCTCTGACATTGTGCCAGTATGTAGTCTTTCCACTAGTCCTTATCAATTGAGGTTCAATGTAAAGTTATGCACTTGAGCCCTAAAAATATGCATGCAACATACTCATTGGGAGGGGCTCCATTGAGAGAATTGGTGATGGATTGCCATGCCAATCTACAGCTAATAAAAATTAGCCGAATACTCTCTTGTATTGAAAAGGGAAAATATTCAAGAGATAAATTCATAATTCTTTGCATTTATAAAACACAGGTTCAGCCTCATTTGAAAATGCAGTTCAGTTTTGGTCACCATCCCTCAGGAAGGATGTCCTTTGAAGGGCATCTATCCAAGGAGGATACCGACAACAGCTCCAACAGACAGAAGGTCCAATTCTTCTCCAAGATATAAAAAACTAGAAAATGTTATTGCTTAAAACTGTGTTTTCAAAATGAGTATTAAAAAGTATTAAAAACTCCTATAAACACAATCATTATTTGGTTGTTTCCTTTAAATAGAAAGAAAGTAGTAAATGTAATAATTGTCTTCTGTAATAATTGACTTTTTGACTTATTATTCTTGAAAAAAAAAACACTTGATTCCAATTTCCAATTTCATTTTCCAAAAAATGATCCGTAAAATAATTCCTTTAAAGTTTCAGATCAATGACAACTTTTTCTGTAAAGACACTTTTAGGGCCTATGTAAAATAACTTTTGTTCATATCAGCACTGATTTTCTCCCAAAATGAGTCAATGGAAATGTAAAAGCAGGTTGAAGCAGCGGTAGAAGGGGGTACAATGTGGGTCAGAAGGACGTGAATGATCTGAGAATCATCTCGTGCTGACCTCAGATACGAGCGGATACAAGCATGCTGCATTTGCCCAACACTTATGCTGTCCCCATGTCTCTAACTGTCAACTACACATGCAAAGACCTCTTATTTTCCTTCTCTGTGTGGCCACACATCCTCTGCATGTAATAGCAGGGTCAGTCAGTAGAAGGATAAAAAAAGTCAGCTCCTGTGAACAAATATAGGAATTACATTTTCTGTGTTCTTAATGTAACACACGCTATTAGTCTGCATTGCTTAAAATGTATCTAAACCCAAAAACAAATATGTAATACAGTAATACCTTGGTTTACGAGCATAATTCGTTCCGGAAGCATGCTTGTAATCCAAAGCGCTTGTATATCAAAGCGAATTTCCCCATAGGAAATAATGGAAATTCAGATGATTAGTTCCACAACCCAAAAATATTCATATAAAAATGATGACAATACTGTACTGTAATATAATACTGTACAAAATATAAAGAAAAATAAACCAATTACCAGTACCTTCGTGGCTGGTGTGAGGTGGACAAGAGAGGAGGATTATTGTGTAGGACAACTTTCACTATCACTAACAGAATCACTGCTATCTCTTGACTCAATGGAATCTTTTTAATTTCGTGAAACCTTAACAAGGAATCTATCCAATGTGACATTGCATTGTCGTTAAACAGACTCATCGCTCGCACTGCTACAGCCTTATTTGGTGGTGGTTTTCTACAAAATTTTGCTCTTATTGCAAGACATTGCTTGTATATCAAGGCAACATTTTTCAGAAATGCTTGCTTGTCTTGCAAAACACTCTCAAACCAAGTTACTTGTAAACCAAGGTATTATTGTATATTGCTCCTTACCAGTCCTTGTTGCTGTGGTGACTGAATCTGTTTTTTTCTCAAACATTTTTTTCCTTTATTTTCACCTGGTGATTCTACCAGTTACACCCTTTCTGTCCTAGGATGACAACACTCACTCACCCATCTTTATCAAGACAAAAGAAACATGACAGGATTGCGAAACCCTCATCTTTTTTTTATATTATAGAGAGGCGTTGTTCTGTAGTCCCCGAGATAGCTGAGAATAATGTAACTGATAACAGTCAGCAGAGGCAGAGAGTTAATGAAGCTACACGATTTCTGGCAAGAGCAACACATCTTTGTTTGAGTTTATCAAACTGATATTCTCTTCTCACAGTGGCCATTTTTACTAATGGCAGATGAATCCCTCTCCCTTTACTTCCTGGAACTCTTGCACATCTGACTAAGACACGTGACCATGCACATCATCTCAAGGGAAAAATGTCTTTCCCTGAGATCTCACAACATTTTGCAGTTTACAGATGATATTTTCCAGCAATGCACTGGTGATGTAACCTTCCCAGGATGCATCTTTTAGGCCCCATTCACACCTGACCGTTTTGTAGCGCGTCCTACGCTCGATGAACGCTCTACAAAACGGTCAAAAAATAAATAGCATTGTAGTCAATGGTATCGTTCCCACCTGTCCGTATTTCCGCCCGTCCCGAACGCACTACAAAACGGCCCACGCATGAAAAGGTCCCGGAGCGTTTTTTGCTGCGTATTGGTCCCTTTTGTAGGGCGTTTTCCATTTGTATACTGCCAAGTAGCCTTTGGAATCGCGCGACGGTCGCGCGACTTTTTTACCGCGAATCACGGTAAAAAAACCGCGTGACGGTCGCGCGACAGACGCGCATATTACAATACGCATAGGTGTGAATGGGGCCTAAGTCATGAGTTGCATCACTGATACCTAAGAGGACCAGGAAGCGGAAAAACAATAATTATAAGTAAAAGAAAAATATGTTTTTATAACATATGAATGTAAGATGATTTTATATCAGTATACAGGGCTGAATGCTGGTGTGATATTTAGTGAAAGGGGGTAAAGGTCCACTTTAAAGCATGGTTCATGGTTGAAACAGATCTTCATTTTAGACTTTTCATTCCAACTGGAGTTTACAGTTAAGTTGAATACTAAGACCAGTCATTTATGTTTTGCAGGCACTGTGGTTATATTAAAGCCAAGCAAGACCCAGATGAAGATAAGATGCATTTCCAGCATGGAAGAGGTAAGAACTGGCTATTCAATGACTCTACTTGGTCTCTGTAGAGTGTCTGGGCCCTCTGGCTGGCACTTTCCTAAATACAAATGTGTATTACCTTCAAGGACTATAAAGACTTGGCCGATGCTCTTCATTTTACCACAGGTTTTCCATACTGGCACAGTTTTTAGGTTCCATGGCAGATTAGAACAAAGCTTTTCTCGTTCTGGACTTACCAATACATCGTTTGGTGTTGCCAGTTTTTCATGTGAGCTATAGATTGAAAAATGAATATAAGTAGCTATATTTTTCTTTTTTTACCATTTATATAGTTGGTGCTGTGAACTTTAGTGAAAAAGTTCAACAAACTTGTATAAATTTGTACTCTTTTTAATACAACATGTAGATTTGTAGATACTGTAATGTTGTCAACAGCCGGCATGATGTATGTGTTTGTTCGATTAAATAATTGTTTGTATACATAGCTTACAGAACGTCTGCCACATTGCTTTATGTAACTTATCATGGTATGTTTTGTTTTTATGACCAAAAACTGCACAGGGCCTAATGTAACTGTTGTTATTTTTATGACTTTGTACTTTTGTATTGTTGTTTCCATGGTCATGCAAAAAACATAGTATACTTAGATACAGGGGAACACAAATGTATAGTACTATATGTATTATTCGCTGAATGACCCATGTTCCATTTGGATAAGTCAAACATTTATAAAACCAGCTCGTGGATAGAGGTTGTCGCTGTATCCATCGTACCTTGATGTTGTTGTACAGTAATTGTGAATAACATTAAACTACAAGGTCAAAGAGTCAGGAGTGGTGTAGTTTCTTTTTTAAATGCCTTTGTGTGGAGTGTGTGCAATTCTTGCTTGCCATGTATCTTGTCATCAGATAATGGGATGCCCAGAAATCTATATAACTTCTCCTATGTTATCCCCTGTGAAACTCACATGTAAGCTGAGGCACATTAGATTCTTCTATCCTTCCACTATCATGGTTTGCAAACAAAGGGCTCAAGATTAAGTTAAATATGTGATTCTTTAATCATTAAATCATAATGAGTTTATTAATTCTAAAATCAGTAAAGTAGAATTTTGCCTTTCCATGAATACACTTACAGTTTTCTCTTAGTCCCCTTGCAAAGTCTCACAAATACCAGTTGATTTTGCAAGTAAAGTCCACACTGTGTAGCTTCATTTGATGTGGTGACAATGCTGCTGCACTGCTCCTGAATGCAGAACAACATTGTCGCCCCCATGTAGGCTGTGTCTGCTTGCACTGGAGTGGAATGGAAAGATGTTGCCAGGGGCGTGGCTATCTGCATTTTCACAGTTGATTGACAACTCTGCAGCTTGTCAATCAGCACCTGGCCACACCTAGCCGTGCCCATTGATTGATTGGCAGAACTGCCTCTGCAGCTGAAACATATGAGTTGCGTGTTTAAGGAGGGGAATGTGAGGCACAAAAAACGTTTTGGTTTTTTTTACTTTATGAGTCTTGTGCATCACATAATTTATCTGCATATTTATGTGTTTATAACAATTGCTTTATGGGTGGCAGCCAATCAGATCTGCCAAAGCAAATCTGGTATTCTAAAGGGCCTTTCTTGTGCACATTCCAGCTACATTCTAAACTACATGCCACTAGGCTAGTTTGAGATTGTGCATTTTAATATATTTTCCCTTTTTATAAATCAGTTCAACTGTGATCTTTAATGAGTGTTTAAAATCAAACTGTAAGCATATGGACAGTGATAGTCTTTTAACATGAAATTGTGTAACTGCCTTTGTGGTTGACGTCCATTAATAATCTGTTTAGTGTTTTGTTCGCTACAAGAGCAAATGGTATGTTTAGAAACAAAACTATAAGATTTGTTTGTTAAAAAAGGTACTTCAAATATCTCCTGGTACTTATTTCGTAGTTAAACAAAAATTGAGTAAGTATACTAGTATAGCAAAGAAAATAAATAAGTGTGTATATAAATAAATGTAACAAGATGTAAAACAAATTAAATATATTCCCAAATAAAGGAAATGTTCCTGTTACAGCAACAGCGCCAGGCCACCTACAGAGTGTGAAAATGGTGCAATATTAATAATTATAATCGATCCCACAGTGACACTAAACTCAAGAGTTAAATCTTAAAAAATGCATTCAAGTACCTTAACTATTAACAAAAATATTTGTGTATCACTCGGCTGTAGATCCTCAAATCATCTCTGAATTGGTGCTGACACTATCCTTTCCTCTGTAGGGTGACTACTTTTGTTCCCCATGGTCCCTGTGTGTTGTAAAGTAGCCACCACCACAAGCTCGCTCCCGTGATGGACTACAATATCACGTTTAGTTTAGTCATTTGTATTGAGATTGTAGACCATCACAGGAGTGACACGAGGACCATGGGAAACAAAAGTAGCCACCCTCAAGAAGGAAGGACAGTGTCAGCACCATTACAGAGATGATGTGAGGTTCTACAGCCTAGTGATACACAAATAATCAACATTTTTGTTAATAGTTGGGGTACTTGAAGGCATTTTTAGGTTTTTACCTCCTGAGTTTTGTGTTACTTTAAAGCTGATATTTTAGTTTGAGTTCTGAATAGTTTTAAGTAGTTGCTTGAAAGTTGAAACACAGGCAGAAGGACTTTGGTGATATGATGTTCCCCCCAGTTCTGCTCTACTTTCAAGGCCAATAAGCCCAAATTATGGAAATACACCTTTGCTGGGTTCTGTGTTGCAATGACCTTGTGGCACGGGTCAGAGAAACTAACTACAGCAGGGAAATATCTCAGTTTCGTTGTTTTCAGCCCACTGATACCCACCCAAATGGAACTATCAATTTTATGATCAATTGGCTTTTAGGATACTCATATATGGATACACATTTATGAACTAATATGTCTGGGATAATGCTGTGTAGTTTGTGTTCATCAGTGAATTTCTCATTGAAATCCCCTTGGAATCAAGCAAAACCAGAAATGTATTATTTTTCAACAAATTTTGGATTTCTTTACTTATTGAAAATGCACAAAAAGCCGAGGCTGCTATCTCTGCATTGACTTCCTCTGGAGGTCAGAGGAGAAAGAAAGTCTTATCTCTCCTCTAGAAGGGCCCTTCATATCTGTTTCTCGTTTTTGGAAACTGCTTAGGCCAGATGAAACACTTCAAGCACCATGTTAGATCCTTGCTGTGTGTCACGTATTAGGAGTCACAGGGGCAGAACCAGTTTTGATCTCAAAGAGCTTTTATTTGTTTCACGGTTGGCGATATACACATTCTCCACAGATGAAAACACTGGAAGGTATAAAAGAGACAACTTTATTTTTGCGGAACCTTTTGGAAAACTGGAACTCTTGTGTTTGATTAGATAAGACTGGGGTTTACGCTGAAGTGCTGTGTGCGGGAGATGCATCTTTTCATGAAAGTAATTGGATTGCTTGCGTTAACACCCAGTGTAGATAAAAAGCCTTACACTTGGCAACCAAAGAGGAAACTGGGAATTCTGGGAAAGCTTTCTGGCTCATGTAATGCACAAGGAAAAAGACTTGGTTGCCTGTAAAAATTGTCTTCTCTCAATTACTGCTCCATGTTACTTAGAACATTTTTGCTTAGGGAGATTTTGTTTGTGTACACAATTTTAATTCATTGATAACCAGTCTTATCATAACTAATGTTCCTCCAATACTTTATTAAAGTGGTTTACTCAATAATTTTGCATTGTTTCTTTTTATACTGACATTTGTTTATTTAATATATGTTAATATATATGTTAATTTAAGCTGGCACAACACGGTGTAGATATATTGCATGTGGAACTAGCATCTAGTGCCTGGAAATGTGTGTAACCACTCTCAGGTATCAGTAAGTAATATCATGCTAGCTTCTAGTGCCTGTTTAAGCCTAGTCTGTGCTGTCAGAATAGTGCCAGCTTCTGCTGCTTATATTGCTGTTTGTATGCCGTCAAGCAATCTGTACAAAAAGGACAAGAACAGGCCAAAAGTGAGAAAACCTGAATAATCAGGTTGACCTCTCAGAGAAATGGCTGTCTAGACTGTAATTGAGGACTTTTCAATTTTTATTAGCAGTCCAGTTCTTTCTGATGGGTAGCAGAAAATGTTGTGCAGCTGCATCTTGATAAAATGAACAGCGAAGGGCACCTGAAGCTCCCTAACCAAAGAGACAATGCATAACAAAAGACACTATCTGAACGTGATTTTAGGGCCCAAAGCAGTTGTCTTAAATGCCTTACTGTTGTACAATTTGTACTCTTTTATGTGCTGTACATGTAATCTGTACCTAGACGTATAACATTTAAGAAATTAAGTACATAAAATTTGAAGTAAAGAAAGCCAGAGACATACAAAATGTTGGTTCCACCAATGGCCTTTTGCATATTTAAGACATGGTTGAATAAGTAAAAAGCTACCATATGTTGCGGTGTTTTGCTGCCTATGTAAGGAGAAATATCAGCCTGTGTGCTCTATTTAACCTACATGTTTTTGTGTTGCTAGTGAAGCTGCCGGGGAGTAGAACCTATATCCACCCACACACATACGAGGATCCCAACCAGGCTGTACGGGACTTTGCCAAAGAGATTGATGTCTCCAACATCCGCATAGAGCGGGTGATAGGTGCAGGTAAGAAAGTACAGCTAATGCAGTTATAGTATAAATTACAATTGTAAATGTGCATGAAGGTAAATTTATCTCAGCTTAGTATTTAAAGTAATTGGCACTGTCATTCTTGAATTACATTTAAGATACATGTAAAGTCAAAACATTCTGTTTTCAGTTTTGAAATGGGTAGGCAATGGTGTAAGTAGTGGTTAAAACCCCTGTCAAGTCTGTCTGTGTACCATTAAGGAGATTTCACTTTACTTACTATCCTGGAGGTACATCAGGGAGCAGGGAGAAATCTCTCTTCCTTAAAGAAAATCTGGAACATCAATCCTCATTAGAAGATTTTCTATTCTCTCCTCCCGTGACAACTCAGAATGTTGGTTTTCCCACACTTTCAGTCCCGGTGACAGTGGTTATCTGGACAAATAAAGAGGGAGACTCCTCAGTGGGATCTTGGAAAGGAACTGCTGCACTCCTTACTGGAACCCCTATGTATAAAGGAGGGTGCTGTAGTAACCATGGATGGCGCTGTGCATCTTTAAATATATGATAAATGTCACCAGCACACCTATGTCTTGTGTCAATAATCCATCTTCTTTATTGATGCAGACTGTCACAAAACAACCTTTCGGGGTCACGCAGGGTCCCCTTCATCAGGTTTTAGTACTTTTCATTCTAAAACCTGATGAAGGGGACCCTGCATGGCCCCGAAACATTGTTTTTTGACAGTCTGCATCAATAAAGAAGATGGATTATTGACACAAGACAAAGGTGTGCTGGTGACATTTATCATGGACTCCTCAGTGGGCACACACACAGCCATAAATACCTTCCCTATCCTACTCTATCCGAAAGAAAACAAATTTGCCTTTAGATACACGTTTCAAAAGCTAGAGAAAGAACTCCAGGCTTTTCAAAAGTCAACCCTTGCAGTGGGGCTTCCCCCGCGCAACAAGGGTTAACAGCTCAATTTGGTCTACGGACAAAATAAAGAAAATTTACTCCCCTGATCCTCGACCCCCACCTGGCTGCCAGACCAGTCAAAGCCTTGCTGATATTCCGTTCCCCAGACCAAAATGACCATTGACCCCACTGCAAGGGTTAACGTTTGAAAATCCTGGATATCTGCTGTACACATAAATGGTAAAGTTTGTATGAAATTAATCTTGCCAGACAAATTGTATCTATCTATCTTTCTATCGGTCAATCTGTCTAAAATATGTTCTGAAAAAATTACCCATGTTGGCAGTGTCTCATACATTTTACTGACCCCAATGCCCTATGCAGAATGAAATGAGTGGCTCCAGTACTATGTAGGTACATTACCTATACAGAATCTGTCAGTACTTATCTTACTACAGCATCAAAATAATTCTGCCAGTGCGTATGAACCAGTGTAATTGCTAGCTTGCCATTGTTATTACCCCAGACAGAATTTATTCAGAGAACACTGGTAAACTTGTGTGTGGTAAGGAAGACAATTTTGTGTAAGGCAATCACTAGCACAATACATTGTGTGACACTCACAAACACTTAGGCAGACACATCTTCATGCCTTGAATTCACATTGTGCTGAGTGATTTTCATTTCTACCTACCTGCATCCAGGCTCAGCTGTTAACATCAATGTGCTTACAACTTCAAGTACTTACAAGGATCCGCTCTTACTTGAATGCCTTGATATCAGCACATTGGAGCCAGCCAATTCAGGCCTAAGCTTCAGTCACTATGCATGCACAGCTCTGGAAACAGCCTTTTAAAATTTGATTGAGCTCAGTCCCGCTATGTCCGAGCTCAACTGCACTTGCAATGGCTGGCTCCAGAACTGCATATTTTCAGTGTTCATTTATCAGCACAGGGAGCTTCTTTTTACTGGCATTTCTTCCTTTCCGCAGGCTTTAATGGACAGGAGGACAACATCCCTTTTTTTTTGCAAATAGTCCATAAATTAATGGATGTGTGGCAACCCTGGCCAATTTCCGTCTACATAGTTTTGCTCCAGAAATGGCTGCATGGCATTTCTTAGGGTGGGCTTCCTGATGGTCACCATTAGTGGACCATCGGAAGGCCATATGACAAGATGACAACATAGGATCGCATCTGGGAAACAAGGACACCCTATAAGAGAAAGTGTCTGAACAAGGACTTTCATAGCAGGGTCACCATGTATCATTTTAAAGAAAGCTGCAGATTTAAAAATACTGAAAATGACTATTGAAATGACTTTAACAGGTTAAAGCTTATATGAGATTTTAGTGCTAGGTTTAAGTATGCTTTAAAGCAGCCAGTTTAAAGACTCCAAGCAAAAAGTAAAATATAAACATCTTCTATCTATCTATCTATCTATCTATCTATCTATCTATCTATCTATCTATCTATCTATCACATCATATTAATTCTTGCTTGACATTGTGACATTTGATGCTTTTGATCTCTAAATCCCCTGCTCCATTAGAAATCCACCTATCAAGTAGCTTCCTACACCAAATCATCCCTCCTCAGAGTGGGCTCAGAGTGGGCTTTTGATCAGCAACATCCCCAATCACATTAGAGTCTTCTTCCCATAGAAGGGTCTTAAGTACCTTTGTAGAGAGTACCGACCTGATTACTGCTGCTCTGTCCATTACCCATTCATTGCCAAGATGTTTCTTCTCATTGAAAAGGGAAAAGAACAAGTCTCAATTCCGTGACTTTGATACTAATAGCTCCCTAATAACATTTTAATGGTAAGGTATCTAAATTCTGCACAGGAAAGCTAAAAGCAGGAAACTTGCCCTCTTGAACACTGTGTACTCTGCAGTATTCAGGGCTGTGGAGAGAGCTGCCTGTAACCAGATTTCTTGCATTGTGCGTAAGAGGCAGTCTAGTGTGTCCGAATAGAAAACTCAAGTGTTTGCCTTATAGTGAGGTGATCATCTGCATACACGCAAAGCTTTTATTGAATGTAGCACATTTTGATAAAGTATAGAAAAAAACATAGTATGTATTGTAGCTCCTGGAGTATTCCATTAACATGGACCTATTACTTCTACATATTCATACAATCCATTAATATATGAAAGGGTATAGCATATAATTAAGTGAGTATCAGTATAACTTTGTACTATAATCAGCATATAATTTTCACATGTCTGCATAATGTTTCCATAACTAGGGCAGGGCTATTAAAGGCAACAAGGGAATGACTGCCCTCAGCAAAACAAACAATGTGATCAGATAACATGTTCTATCAGTAATCAGTGGATGCAAACCAGGGTGCTCAGTGATTCCAACATTTATATAACTATTTAGTATCAGTCCACCAAACCTTTCCAGAGCTATCAAATGTATTCTTTCATCATGGATCCAAAACTTTACAATGTTTTAGACAACGTCATCTCTTCATCGGATTCCTTAACTACTTTATTCACCTATAGAAATGCTAAGTTTACCCAGAACGTTGCAAAGTTTTTGATCCATAATGATTGTATAAATGGTCATTCTTGTTTTTAAAAAGCTTCATAAGGGTAAGGGGTAAATAAGTAAGGGAAGTGAGTAAGCTGTATATGAAATTACATAGACATGAGACAATTGCCAAATGAGTAAGCAGTCATGGATCTTTCCCTATAGAGAATAGGTTGAGAGTGCTATTGAAGGATTCAAGGGTGGGTAGTGCCATGGGAAGGAATTACCAGATGCTGGAGTAAAAGCGAGTGACTAGAGTGAAGGACAAGAGAAGACCATGTGGGGAGATGATGTGGAATTGAGGATGGTATCTGGAAATTAATAAACAAGAACAAAGAAAATCCAAATTGCAGACAGTTTTTAAGTTAGATTTAGAAGTTAAAATTGAACTTCCAGAGTAGATGGCAGTCAGTAGAGGGATAGGTGAGTGGACCAGAATGAGAGGAGTGAGAGGGGAGGTAGATGAGCAGAAAAAGTGTAGACTGAATGGAGTGGGCAAATTATGGTCATCGTAAGGTCAAGCAGTAAAATAATATGCTTTTTAAATACTATTTATTGTCTCTTTAGTTCTGTTATGCCTGTGCCTTACTTCTTGTGCAGGTGAATTCGGAGAGGTATGCAGCGGATGGCTGAAGTTACCCAGCAAAAGGGAGATCTGTGTGGCGATTAAGAGCCTTAAAGTTGGCTATGCTGAAAGACAGAGGAGAGACTTTTTAGGAGAAGCCAGTATCATGGGGCAATTCGATCACCCAAATATTATCCGACTGGAGGGAGTCATCACCAAATGTAAGTGCTGTTTTCCTTTTTGGTGATAAAATACTGTATGTACAAAGCTGACAAACACCCCACAAAGGGCAGTTGCATTTTAAAATAATTGAATCTACTTGACACACATCACCAGAGACAAGTGAGGATCGAACCCTGGAGGGGTTTCCCTGGGGGAAATTATGACTTTTATTGTTGATTTTAGAATATAAGATATAATTTGTTATTGCAGCAAAAAAACAAAAAAACGGGAGGAACCATTGGCTCAACAAAAAGGCCCTTTCATGTCAGGGACAGATTTCTGTGGTCTTAAGAATGTATACTATGCCAAGTGTGTCCTGGTGCCGCAGCGACATAATGAAAGGTGGGTGTTCCTAAAGTACATGGTTTATTGGGACACACATTTTCACATCCTGCAGTGTCAGTTTCCTTTGCAACTCTCAGCTTTATGGAACATGGCTTCTCAGAGCTGCAAAAGACATTGGTGCTAAGGGCCTACCCTCTCCAGGGTGGTGTGCTTGCTGGCCTGAATGAAGGGTAGTTATATAATGCTTACCAAGTGTCACTGACTACTCTGCTTAGTGGCTAAATGGTAAGGTATCTGCACTCAGGGGCCCTAGCCCAAAATATATATCAGGGGAAAATGCCCCCAGCCCAGTCCTCCCCTGACCCTAAGATTGTCTAATGTCTTAGAAAATGTTTGAGGGAATAAGCATTGATGAAAACTCTTTCTCTGAGAAGAAAAAGGAAGTGCAGGTTGAGCCATAGAGATGATCGTTACAAGGATGCTTTTAGAATTGGCAGGTGTCAACCGTCCATCATTCTGGGGGAAACATCTGTCTGTCTAAGGGCAGATTACTATTATTGCCACCCATTACACAATTACAGTAATCATTGAAATATTTTTCCCCTTAGCTTTGTGAATGTCTCTGAGAATAAACACCTCCACATGCCGTGAAAGTCTAAAAGCCTCCTTGATTAAAGAGTCAAGACTCATATCACTTTATTGATGTTTCTATGATCAGAGCAATCCACATAACTAGAGAAGCTCTACAGAATAATGAAGGGGGCTGTTTAGTTGTATTAGAACTGTGAAAGGAGCAGATGCATCCAGAGAGTTATGGTTATATTTTATTTCCTGAGCATAACAACAGCCGACTCTATACAGCAGTATACTCACAGTGATACATGAAAATTTTACATTCACACTCCCTCAGGGCAAACAGCCTAGCTGCCGCCTGGCCCTAATTTTCACTACGCTTCACTTAGCGTTCTGCCATACTCAGTAATTGCTACCTGTATGCTTATTTCTTCAATCAGAGGCGTAACTAGTGACCACAGGGCCCCGATGCAAGAATCCATGAAGGGCCCCCCAAGAAGAAAAAAAATAGATACTTTTTTTTTTTTAAACAGAAATTTTAGAAAGAAAAAAAAACACTCTCCTCTTTCATGTCCCCAGCTTCCCCTCATCCCCCCTTCACGTCCACAGCTTTCCGCTGCCAGACCCCATGTCACCTTCATAGTCCCAGCTCCCTACATCTCCTCCTTCGTGTCCGCAGCAGCTCGGCAGCGTTCTGTGTGATGAGGGGGCGGGGATAACACCGCTTCCT
This sequence comes from Nanorana parkeri, assembly GCF_000935625.1. Taxonomy (NCBI): domain Eukaryota; kingdom Metazoa; phylum Chordata; class Amphibia; order Anura; family Dicroglossidae; genus Nanorana; species Nanorana parkeri. Next base: position 409,659 of record NW_017307301.1, read on the forward strand.
ACTCATTGGCTGCTGCGCCGGCTGGATACTTCACGCTGCGCCCGAAACAAGCAAGACACATCTGCTGCTGTCCTATCCCCCCCGACCCAGCCTTCTTACTTACCTTTACACTCCAGCAGCAGCCTCCAACGCTCCCGCCTTGATCTTCTTCACCTCCGCCCACTAATAAGAAAGCTCCGCCCCCAGAAAAGAAAAAACCTTCCTGCACATGAACAGGAAGGTACCAAAATATCACAATTGTACAGGGTGGTCAGGGGCGGGAACGTACCAACTAACTTCACATGTAATGTACGGCCGCGGCGGACCCTGCAAGCACCTTTCACGGACACCGGTGTCCGTGTACGGACACCTTGCCGATCCATGGGGGGGCCCTCTTCTTCCTCGCTGGGCCCCCCCCAGCAGGCGGACTGCCAGGGCCCGGTCGCAATTGCGACCGCTGCGACCCTGGTAGTTCCGCCAGTGTCTTCAATAGTTTACAATCAAAGCCTGCAAAAATGCAAGCCAGTTGTTCGCAGACTCTGAACGCCGCCTCTCTTCATCTATCAGAGGGCCAGTTACACAGCACAAAATCCGTAAACTCTGTTTAAAGGTTAATCGAGTGGGCAGTCTGATCTTTCAGCATTTCCTGGATTGCAGTTTACTGATTTATTTTACTTGTTGCCTGAAGATGTTCTTTAATGCAATATAACCAGAAAACTAGAAAGTGTCACATACCCAGTGATCAGCTATTGCTTTGTGAAAATACATTCTAATGATTTCCTGCAGGGACAGAATGGTAAGCTCAATGGACCCCATGTTTATCTTTGCCTCAGGCTGTAATGTGTCTTGTGACATTCGTGACCTAGAGGGGTGCAGAACTTATAAAACCACTAACGGGGTTAAAATAAATTCCAGGGAAGAATATTTTTAAGAGACTTTCCAGATGATTAGGGTGCAATTTTACATTGCCGGGGGCCGCTGTATATTGTTGGCAGTAGGGTGGAGGATATGAATTTACATAAAGGCTGTGTAGAAGTAATGGTTGGAATATAAATCAAAGCGCATTCAGACATACTAGAGCAGAGAAATTGAGGAGTTAAACACACCAACTACTCCAATCCCAACTGTTATTTTTCAAGAGCAGATTGTAATTAAAAGGTGCATTTTAGTAAGTTGTTTATGGAAAGTTGTTCCTTTTTCTTGTAAAAATTGGGTGTCACGGTTGATCACAGCCGAATAACTCAAGTAAACCAAATTTTACAATGAGGCCTACAGCCAATTACCAATTAGGAATAAAGTGGCGATAAACCACTTTGTAAATGTTTATTTTTCTTCCCTAATGTGCAAATATGCACAGCATACTTGCACATTAGGGCACATGTATCTTACAAGTGTGCCCTTGTCAAAGGCTGTCAGGTCAATCTTCACTCCCCAGCTCTGTCCCCCGCCGCCGCCGCCATCTCTGTCACCAACACTTTCGGGTTCTCAAAAGTCCTCTAGGGCCATTGGGCGGTCACTGCTGATGTAACTCCTGTGCATCCTATCGGGCACCTGGCTCATACATGGCATCTTAGAATGGGCTTAGTGTGTAAACTGCATGGTGCATGTACACAGAAAATAAAAATTGCTGGGGGAGAGCGGATAAAAATTTTTGGCAGAAGAGATTTTTCATGCCAAAAATCCATACCTTCCAGCAGAGGCGTAACTAGAAACCACAGGGCCCGGGTGCAAGAAACCATGAAGGGCCCCCCCTGTTGCGGAGCTGTATTTCCTGGAGGCAATGTCGGTGCCTCGGCGGTTACTGGGCCCTCATTTCCTCCCCCCCGTGCCTGCGACCCTGGGGTATAACAATGGTCTTTGTACACCGCCCCCCACATAAATCACCCAGGGAACTACAAGTTCCAGCATGCAAGCCCCCTGCAGTAGTTCCCTGCGTGATATTTGAGAGTTGTACAGGGACAGTGAGTGCATGCTGGGACTTGTAGTTCCCTGTATGATAGAAGGTTGTTTTAATTACTTTCCTCATGAAAATACTAGTAATACAATACCATTATAGTACCGTAACTTTTGAATTCAACTATATTCTATTCTATGTTTCTATAATGGCATTGTGCTACTAGTACTTTCATGAGGACAGTAATTAAAACAACCTTCTATTATACAGGGAACTACAAGTCCCAGCTGAACTGCCGACTTGTAGTTTCCTAGTAATAAAATGCCATTATAGAACATGTAATAGAATATAGTCAATTTCAGCCATGTTCTATTCCATGTTCTATAGCTTGAACAGGAGGCTGTAAAATAACATACCAGCGTGAGGGACAGCGGCCGGGAACATTGAGGCGATTCTCTGTATCAGGTGGGTGCTGCTGGGTCCTCGCGGCTGAGGGCCCTGTGCTGCCCCAGTATTTGCCTGCATTTCTGGCTAGTTGTTTTCTCTGCCCGGCCCGCCCGCTGGTCACTGAGGCAGCCGCACCATCGCCCCTGTTTATTATACTACTGCCGGGGCCCCCCCAAGGGGCGGAACGCCAGGGCCCGGTCGCATATGCAACCGCTGCGACCCTGGTAGTTCTGCCAGTGCCTTCAAGCAATTGTTTTTATTTTTTTCACTTTGCTTCCACTTTAATCATAGGACAAAATGTATTATTTAATCACCTCAGTTGAAATGATTAAAATAAGGCGATTACCAATGGATTAGTCGTTGGATGTTTTTTTTTTCATGTTAAAGGGAGATTATACCATGCTATTTTTAAACAATATAAAATTTATAGAATCCCCACATGGTGGTAAATATGCTATTACCCAAATGATACTATATGATAATGCACATTGAAATACACATCGCCATATTGTATTTGTATCTGTAGTTTTGCTGCTGTATAAGTGAAGTGTTTGAAGTGAAAGTACAGACAAATAAAATATTTTAAATGCTTACTACAGTGTTTTATCATTCCATAAAGTATCTTTTATTCACTTGCAATGTGCTCCCTCTGTACTTGTGGGCTGCTTGGATGTAATCACTGCAGGTCTAATGGAGCCCAGCCCTGAGGTCATGTCTCCGCTTCTCTCTCCTTCTGGGTTGTGTGTGTTATGTGAATGGCCTGCAGGAGAAGGGGGCAGAGACGCAACTGCAGAACCGGAGTCTACCTGCAGTGCTTATATATGCGCAACAAGCAGGGACTTCTAGTCCTCTTGCATGGAATCATATTGTAATTGTACTGTCTCCCAATATTTTGTAAAGTACTGTGCAAATTGTGGGTTCTATATAGAAATGTGCGATTTGTTTCGTTCTGAACTGAAATTCAGACAAATTTTCGGAAATTCGTACATTTCAATGAATCTGAACGAATTGCGAATTTTTGATAACTAAAATTTCGGATGCATCCAAATTTCTTTCCCGAATGAACTTTTATTGTTCAACATCAGCTTTAAAAGAAAAAGCGTAGGGTTCCTCCTCAATTGATACCAAACCCTTTAGGTCTCGTAGGAATGTTAGTGGGTCCCCAATGTAAAAAATAAAATAAAAGTGGTGTTCCCCCAAAAGTCATGCCAGACCCTTTAGGTCTGGTAGGAATTTTAAGGGGGACCCAAAAGCCAAAAAAACGGAAAAAAAAAATCATGGGGTTCCCCCTAACATTCCAAACCAGACCCTTATTACGGACACTGTCCTGGCACGGCAGTAACTACCCCTTACTCATCTACAAGGGGGGGGGGGGTGGCATCTTGGTGCCCTCTTTATGAAAGGGGGTACCCAAATGCAAATAAGCTCCCCCTGCTCGCAGACCCCCACAACTACCAGGCCAGCGTTGTGGGGAAGAGGCCCTTTTCCTAATCGCCATGGGGACAAGTTGCTTTTCCAGGGGTCCCCCCTGCAAAGCACCTTTCTCATGTTGAGGGCATGTGGCCTGGTATGGCACAGGGAGGAGGGGGGCGCTCCATTGTCACCCCCCCTTTCCTGACCTGCCAGACAAGTGCCCCAATTAAGGGTCTGATATGGAATTTTAGGGGGGACTCCACGTTTTGTTGGAATTGGGGTACCCCTTAAAATTCCTACTAGACCTAAAGGGGCTGATTTACGAAGCCCAACACGCACACGCGCAGGCTGCGCGCGTGTTTTAACCCGCAAAAATGCATTTACCAAGCGAACACGCACATCATGGCGTGGTTTCACGCAGGC
>NW_017307301.1:413977-421468 GCF_000935625.1 Nanorana parkeri
CACGCTTTCTTTCTGCTTCTGCAGACTGTAAAAAAAAAGAAATCATATTTTTTTTTCTAATATCACTTTGCTGCAATGAAAATGTGTTTGTAATTACTACCGCATTCGCAATGAATCAAAATTCGGATTGGTCTGGATCCCGAACTGAATTGATTTTTGGATCCGAAAAACTAAATAACAAAAAATCAGAAGTTAACAAAAACGAAACGAACCAAATGTTTTGACAGTTTCCAAGTCTAGTTCTATTTAAATCATGAATAATAATAATAATAATATAATAAAAAAGATGGTTTCCTAGATGCAGAACAAAGTCTACATGACAAGGGTTGCTTTTGAGGTAAAGGAATATTTGAATGCTTTAATCCTAGCTAGGTCATTGTGGCCAGAGTTGGGCTTTACTTTGAAAAATAAAATCTTCACAGTGCTTATAGATACAGAGATAAATGAGGGCTTGTTTAATGTGCTTTTACTGCTTGTTCACCAACCGTATATAATATTAATACTTTCGTGTACATGATCTGGACACAGGTTCACGTTAAAAGTGATTGTGAATTGCAATTGTACAACTGAAATCTCCCATGTAGCTCAGGCCTTAATGGCCATGAAATTCTAGCACATCATTATAAAATGGATTTTGTCACATGACTGGAATGAGCTTTGATTTGACTTAGACCCACATTCTCCTCCTATGTCTGTCATAACTCAAATTGTTTAGTAAACTGATTAGATTCCTCTGTGGTTTTGATCAGACACAGACACACAGCTCTTCAGCTACTTCACCACTGTGGCGTAGTGCCAGGTACTTAGAAAGTGTATTACAAAATCAATGTTGATCTGACACTTGGGTTACAGACAGAACAACTGAAAAGGGTTTAACTATTTGTCCCACTTTGTTGAATGCACTAAGGCCAAAAGTCTGTTTATAACAACTTATAAGATAGTTTTTGGCACCACAGATAATGCATGTGAACTTTGTACATAGACAGGGCTTGAAAAATCCGCTTGTCCTCTCGTCTGTGATGAGAGGACGCCGGAGCCCGACGAGTAGCTTCCCGGCTGGCCTTGTAATTAAACGGCAGGCCGGGAGCTTTACATTCAAGCGATCGGGCGTCTCTAGAGACGCCCAATTGCTTGTCTTAGCAGCAGCTGTCACTGCCGTTGCCGGTCCCGAGATCCGCTGTGCCCAGTGCAGCCGGGAACAGCATGGCTGCTCTGTGACAGGAGATCAAAGTGAGATCGGTACACAATCTCCCTCTGATCTTCTCTCCAGTCCCCAAATGCAGGAAGTGATGTACATTATATCACTTCCGCATTCTGCTGTCACTCCAGCTTCAGAAGCTGGGGAGAAGCTGATGAAGCAGAGATCTCTGCTTCATCAGCTTCTCAGGGGTCCCTAGGTGACATTAAGGGTCTTGGAGACCCCCGATGTCTCCATAAAGAGGACCTGTCATGTAAATTGGCTATCACATAGGGGATTCTTATCCCCCTATGTGATTGCGCATATTGTGCCGCACATGTTACATATCACCACGAACGTCGGAGTGTGAGCAATAATTTTAAGGCCATTAATCACGGATAACACTAAACCAATGAGCATTAAAAGCGTTTAAAGCGTCACATATGGCCAATTTTCATTGTGGTCGTTTTTTTGTTTTTTTTTTCCATTTTAGATAGAATAGGAATGGTCAGAATCTCTGCCAAGTTTTTATTTCTGTATATTTAGCCTGTTAGAAGATTCACTCTCACTTTGGGTTGTGATGACCCCTGTTACTGTCATGGAATGTAAATGTAAAATTTAACAGCTGTGACTGGAACAGGAGCTGAAGGAAATCTTCTAATGGTATCCCAATGGTGTTTGTTTGTGGGGCAGAAAGTGACAGGAGATCTCCCCAATGGGGACACAGTCAAAAGTAGAGCCTGACAAAGGTTTTATCCTGCCTGGATTTGCCCTTTAAATGCAGCATTGTAATTGTATCATTATCACGAGATTTATGTGTTATAATGTAAAGCCACAATGTACAGTTGGATCAATGCCATAGACACGAGGAAGCATTTTCTCAGCTTCCTCTCCTCCAGACTGATGACAGCACGCCAGACTTAGCTGGAGCTCAAGGGCTCTTTTTTTTTTAAAGTGGAACTATACATTTCTATCCAATAGAGACAGCCTAGGAAGGTGCCATCTTAGTCTCTATTTAGATTGCAGTATCCATGGTGTTGCACATGCGATCAGGTATGACCCCAGCCATTTGGGGGCTTAAGAATTTAGTTGAGAGCTGAAATAAGCACACCAGCAACCTTGACAGTTATTACAGTTATTTTCCCCTCCCCTGTTTTCGTTTCTAAAACACCGTGAGGTGGACATCGCTGGGGATCACGGTGTAGAAGGTGTTAACCGGAGGGCAAGAAGGGAGCCGCGTCCAGCTAAGTCATCTGGATACGGGTGGACTAGGCGGACGTGCATTGAAAATAACAGGGACTGCTTCGGGGCAAGCCTTTCGGACAATCGTTGAGAAATAAGTGTAACAGATCTTGTTTTTCCCTCCTAAAGATGTACCGAAGATAAGGAAAGTAAGCATATTGTCGGTGGTTTGTCATCAAGAGCTGAGATAGAGACATTGGACTGCCCGACCATACCCACTCAGCCACTCAGCCTATCTGTGTTCTGAGAGTGACATCCTTACATTTCTAAGAGGATTTGCAATATATTTATGAATTATTTTGTTGAGTATATTTTAGATTAAGGTGTTTCACTCACGTACAGATGATACAAATGTTTGGATATATGAGCACAGACACTTTGAAAGGATATTCAGTATCAAGCTTCATATTGAGCAGCAGTAATTAATTAATTTATTTAATATTTCATAATTCTGATGACAGATATTATTGCACATTTTTCACGTATTTATTTATAATAATTTTGTTGTATAATTAGGACCTAGCGCAACACAATAGGATCACAAACAAATGTGACCGTTTCATCAATTAGAACCAATAGCAACCAGTTTGTTATGCACTTTGCAAAGTGCAATCGGTCCATTGCAGACCAAAGTGAGCTTTCAGTTTGTAGTATTGGAAGTTATCATTTCTCATCCACCACAGATAAGTGCTCGTTTAGTGGTCTGTTGTGCCCCCCCTTTCCCCAGTTCAGGTTAACTCACCAGGTGAGACTGACCTTCTAGATGAGAGACCTAAAACAGGACAATGTTGTATTATTTGTATCCAAACCATCTTCAACAGTCTCACATATCACCACTACTCAAATAAATGCATCCAGAAAGGAGAAAACAGGAGAATCCCCAAACAGGAGAACTCCTGAGGAAGTCCGAGTGATGAAATGCATTAGGCGGGATCAGCGACACTATTACACACTGTGGATACACTCCTCACTATCAGTAAGAATAGGAGAACATGAGGACAAGGCCCATTATCAGCATACCTGAGAAGTTTTAGAAATTGTAATTCCTGAGATGGTGGGTGGTGCAGTGGGTGGACAGTGGGTGGACATGGGAGGGGCTACGGTCTTCTGGTCTTCTTTTTGAGCTGTGAGTATTCAGCCGCTTGATTGGCCAGACCCTGATTACGTAACTCCTGCTCATGTGAACGGGATTTACTTCATCTCGGCATGCTGGGTCTGTGTGCTGAGCTGCTCATGCGCTGCTCAGTGTCCAGGAAAAACAAAATGCTAAATGGTAGAAAGAAGCTTCCGATCAGCAGGCTTTCTATGGAAGAAAAGACTGTGTAAGTCTCTTCTCCCAAAGAAAGCCTGCCGAGTGACATTTTTCCCCCCCCTTATTTACACTTTAAGATAAAGGTTTGCAAAATAACACTTTTGTTAGTTACATTTTACATTTTCATAGATATCTGTGCAACAGACCAAAAAGAAGTACAAATGAGGAGGAAAGAGGGATTCGGTTCCAAATGAGTGACAGGACAGGCAGGAATAACATGTAGCATTGTTGGTCTGACATCATCTTAACTGTAAATTACATTTCAGCAAATACTGGTATTATACATAAAAATGGTAGTGGCTAAGGCAATCATAGTGAACATTGGATCCACTAGCTCCGGTGGTCACTGAACCCAGCAGCCCTGCAGAAAACACCAGACAGTAAAGAGAACCATTCATCATGTCTGACAGCTTTTTATCTGGCTGTGTAAATCCCAGTCTAATCTGGCAATATAAATGGAAAGCTCGTAAAAGCCGGTAATGTAGACACCTGCTGCCTTTCACTCCATAATAGAGACAGAGCTCGGAGCAATGTTTCAGCACAAAGCAGAGACCAGGGACACTTTTTACTATTGTGCGGGTTTATTACATGAAACACTGTTCATTTGGGACAAGTCTCCTGGTGTCCAATATCTGGAATATCTTTTGATCTAAAACTCTTTGTGACATAATTATCACATTCAATAGCCAACTACCAGAATGACGCGTCACTTGACTTTTACTAACCAAAATATCAGAGTTCCTTTTAAGGATAGTAATGAACTGTAATAGGCACACTGTCTGTGTTTGGCAGTTACAATCCAGATATTATCTTACTAGTGCATGATAGAAATTAAAAACTATGAGTGCAATGGTTTGGATTGGAATCAATGCTACTCTTCTTTTAGGGCCCATACGCATTTAACGCACATGTTTTATCACACATCAATGCATGTACAAAGGTAGGCCATTAATTTACATGGTGCTAGTTCACATATATACAACATTGATCGTTGATGAGCATTGTGCAGTTTTGTTTTTTTTTTGCATCGACAAGCATTAAAAGGCATGTTGATGAAAATGGCAGTGTAGGAAAATGCACACAATAAGGTGTGAATCTAGCATAGAATGTGCGGTAATATGTGTGAATGCACCCTTACGCTAAGGTTTCTATATAATTACCCCCTTCTGTCATCATGCAAATATGTAATACCTCCTTCATACAGAATCTCCAGGAAATGATTCCAAGTATTGCAATATGTGTAGAACCCAAAATGTCACACATCTGCCTTACTGCAGATCTCCCATTATTCAATATTTGGGCGTCCATTCTCAGCATCAGTGCTGCAGGAGTCACAGAGAAAACACCTGAGCCTAGCTGAGGCTATGTGGAGCCCCACTGAAGAATGGCCGTCACTAATTTAACTTTAAGGCAAAGTACAATGTACAAAGTGTAATAGATCATAGCAATCAATTAGAATTGATTATAGCATTTTGCAAATCCTTATTATTCTGAGAGGGCTTTACCGTGCTACACACCAATTCAGTTGGAGGGCTTTTTGATTCCTTTAGTCCTTTCTCACCATAACCTGTATGGTCATTGTCCTGTTTGATTTTGGTTGCTACATAAAATGACAGCTACACTAGAGGCTGTGGAAAGCATCCCCTCCAGGCTCTAGATCTTTATTTTGTGTTTGTATTGACATACAAGGACCTCTTTAGCTTTTAATTATCGATTTTCATTTGGCTTTCTGGACTGATACCATCTAACAAGCGTATCTGTGCTGAGTAGGTCAACCTGTGTAGCTGCAAGATAAACTGTCATTATGAGAGGATTTTGACAGTATCAGTATTCACAGATCTGCCCGCTGTTTCCTGGCAGAATTACTTTGCTGGGGCTTCCTATAATGGTGATGTCATCAATACTAATACGCAGTGACATCACTTTGCTTACTGTGATAATGAAAAGGGAAAAAAAGTATAAGGCACTGGTTACATATAAAGTCTTTTTTTTTATTATTCCCCAAAAAATAATTAGAAAATCTTTCACTGAAACAGGTATTATTATTATTATTATAATACAGGATTTATGCAGCGAAGTGACGACACGGATGGTGCCGTGCCCCAGTCCAATCAGTAATAGAAGTCACCAGCACTCACATGTAATGTGCAAGAAGCATATGCACTTTTATTGATGTGTCACATGCATCATATAGCCAACGTTTCTGGGCCGTGCAGGGTCCCTTCTTCAGGGCTACATTGTGACTAATATCAGCATGCACTTCTTATCTCAAGGGAACTGCAGCACAACTCAGTGGCTCTGTGTGTCCCTTTCTCAGTCCGAGCTATGCTGTACAGGGATTGTAAGAGGCTGATACCAAGTCAAATTCAGGTACTTACTCTGATCATTTAAAAGTACATTTATATACAAATAATTTTTTTTATTTCTGCCTGGATTTCAGATTTAAGCCCCAACAGGTTTTTATTTTTTTTTTTTTTTAAATTATACCGAGATGCTTAGAATGTGTCTCTGCAGAAGTCGGTACTTGTTTTGTCAATGTGGAAACCTGTAGTGAACTGTGCAGCTCGTAGCCTGGAGCAGCAATGATCAATAGAAACTCCTCATACACAGTCTGCACACATATATTGTTTCTGAGATGCTCTGAGTACAACGCTTAAATTCTCTACAGAAGGAGACAGATGTGTAATTTTTCTCCATTCCATTTTCAATGGTTAGTAAGACCTAAATGAGTTTAAATAGAAAAGATGGAAGAGCAATAATTGTGAGATAACACTTAAATTAAACTAACCTAGAAGCAGCAAAGACTGAATTATTTCTATTCCATCAGAAAAATGCCTAAAGAGCAGCCATTTAATATGAATAACCTCTATAAAGCTATACAAATGCCTTGATTACATTGCTAATTGCTACAAGGATTCCATTCCATTTATCAAGTTGCTGAATGCCATGTTAAAATGATCTGCGATGTCATTTAAGACCACAACATGCGGCTATTTTAGGAAAGCATTATTCAATATTAACAAAAACAAGTAAATGCTTCGACGACGAGAAGGGTTTTGTGAGTTTGGGCTGCAAAGGTTGGTGAGTTTTGGCTGCAACTTAGATTGTATATTGGTTAGGTTTAACATATGTTTGGCGTATTCTATATATGACTTGGTGAACAGAACTGTATGGCTCAATGTCCATTTCTATTTTGAGAGGTGGAGTCCAGCGTGGCTGACAGGGGATGGTGGGAGGTAGATATATTAAGCGCTAAGGGCAAATTCCTCCTACGGTCTCCTGTTTGCCAGCTATCACCCCTTCCGGTCTGACATGACTCCCTCACACACAAAGTCTATTAAGGGAATCTGGACATACGGTCATACCCTTTAAAGTTCCTACATTGCATATATTTGTACAAGATTATGTGGTTCTATATAATGCCATGACGTTACGCATTTTGTACTACTTGACGAATGTAGAACGCACGCAATTGTATGGCAGGGGAAAAAAGAATGATAGAAACAATTATGTATATCGTACTGTATTCACTTGTGACTCTGTTTGTGTCAAATAAAATATTTTGGGGGGAAAAAAACAAGTAAATGCTAAGATAATCAGTTACTATAATTGATGATATTTTATGGTATACTATATATTTTTCGAACTTAACACATTTTTCTGGGAATGTATTAGTGGGAAAGAATAAAATTGCAATATGATGCAGGCTTTTATCAGCATTAGGGCTTCTTACAGTATCTGTTTTTCAAAATACATCAAT
>NW_017307301.1:426758-504303 GCF_000935625.1 Nanorana parkeri
TTTTTTTTAAATTATACCGAGATGCTTAGAATGTGTCTCTGCAGAAGTCGGTACTTGTTTTGTCAATGTGGAAACCTGTAGTGAACTGTGCAGCTCGTAGCCTGGAGCAGCAATGATCAATAGAAACTCCTCATACACAGTCTGCACACATATATTGTTTCTGAGATGCTCTGAGTACAACGCTTAAATTCTCTACAGAAGGAGACAGATGTGTAATTTTTCTCCATTCCATTTTCAATGGTTAGTAAGACCTAAATGAGTTTAAATAGAAAAGATGGAAGAGCAATAATTGTGAGATAACACTTAAATTAAACTAACCTAGAAGCAGCAAAGACTGAATTATTTCTATTCCATCAGAAAAATGCCTAAAGAGCAGCCATTTAATATGAATAACCTCTATAAAGCTATACAAATGCCTTGATTACATTGCTAATTGCTACAAGGATTCCATTCCATTTATCAAGTTGCTGAATGCCATGTTAAAATGATCTGCGATGTCATTTAAGACCACAACATGCGGCTATTTTAGGAAAGCATTATTCAATATTAACAAAAACAAGTAAATGCTTCGACGACGAGAAGGGTTTTGTGAGTTTGGGCTGCAAAGGTTGGTGAGTTTTGGCTGCAACTTAGATTGTATATTGGTTAGGTTTAACATATGTTTGGCGTATTCTATATATGACTTGGTGAACAGAACTGTATGGCTCAATGTCCATTTCTATTTTGAGAGGTGGAGTCCAGCGTGGCTGACAGGGGATGGTGGGAGGTAGATATATTAAGCGCTAAGGGCAAATTCCTCCTACGGTCTCCTGTTTGCCAGCTATCACCCCTTCCGGTCTGACATGACTCCCTCACACACAAAGTCTATTAAGGGAATCTGGACATACGGTCATACCCTTTAAAGTTCCTACATTGCATATATTTGTACAAGATTATGTGGTTCTATATAATGCCATGACGTTACGCATTTTGTACTACTTGACGAATGTAGAACGCACGCAATTGTATGGCAGGGGAAAAAAGAATGATAGAAACAATTATGTATATCGTACTGTATTCACTTGTGACTCTGTTTGTGTCAAATAAAATATTTTGGGGGGAAAAAAACAAGTAAATGCTAAGATAATCAGTTACTATAATTGATGATATTTTATGGTATACTATATATTTTTCGAACTTAACACATTTTTCTGGGAATGTATTAGTGGGAAAGAATAAAATTGCAATATGATGCAGGCTTTTATCAGCATTAGGGCTTCTTACAGTATCTGTTTTTCAAAATACATCAATCATATGCTTTAATTACCTGTTGATCCTGGCAACAAAACCGTAGTCTGGTGGCTTGCACTCACAGAGGGTTATTCATTATTAGGCAAGAAAAAAGCAGGGTTCTAGATGAGTTTTAAATTTTTTTTTAAATGTCAGCCAGTTTATAAGCATTGTGAATTTAGGTATGACTGAAGCTTTTAGCCGGTTACAGATGTTTCCTTAGCCCACTGTCCCTTATAACTTTCTTGCTTTACAATACCACTATGCTTTCTCAGGAAATTGGCTTTTGTTGTGGATTGGATACACAGTTTATGTTCAGCTGGATTTTTAATGTATTTTGACCAAACGTTTGTGTATAAGAATCTGGTAATCAGAAAATACGTTCTTCTTTTAAAGTGACACTAAACTCAGGCGTTAAATCTTAAAAATACATTCAAGTACCTTAACTATTAACAAAAATGTATCTTATTTGTAGATATCACTCAGCTGTAGATCCTCAAATCATCTCTGTAATGGTGCTGACACTGTCCTTCCTTCTGGAGGGTGACTACTTTTGTTCCTCGCTTCCGTAATAGACTACAATCTCAATACAAATTAGTAAACTAAATGTGAGATTGTAGTCCATCACAGGAGCAAACCTGGAGCGGTGACTACTTTGCAACCAACACATGGACCATGGGGAACAAAAGTAGTCACCCCCCAGAAGGAAGGACAGTGTCAGAACCAATTCAGAGATGATGTGAGGATCTACAGCCGAGTGATACAAAATAAGATACATTTTTGTTAATAGTTAAGGAACTTGAATGCAATTTTAAGATTTAACTCCTGAGTTTAGCGTCACTTTAAGTATATTGTAAATAATGTTGATGGGTTCCTATTCTTTTATGCTTCTTTTATTAAGAATCTTTTGTCCTTGTTATAAATTATTTAAAAAAATGTATCTGCGGTGTTGTATAAAATGTATCATCTTTCCTGTAAGTGTAAAAATTCATTACGAGCTGGCAATGAATAAAATTAGCTTATAGCACACTTTCAGAGCACAGCCTGAAAGTAAGCTCCAATATGCAATTCCTCTTTTTAGGTTATTATGCATTTTCCTGCTATCAACTGTCCCTAATTTATGGAGACTATGCAGAAATTTAAAGATAAGTCCATGGAACTGCTTGCACCTGTTTATTAGTAACAATAACCTAACACTTAACCATACCCTTGACATAAACACACATCCTGGAACCTAACAAGTAACCTCTACCCATAATACAGTCTTTCAAGTGTATAAGTGTATATAAAGCAAAACTTTTTGTTTTTTTAGGTATAAATAGTAGGGTGAGGCAGATAAGACAGTTAAATTCGAAGTCTAGGATTATCCCTTTCTTCCCGGCAAACCTCCCTCTTCCAATGTACAGCAGCAATCGAAAAAACTGTTAATAGACTGTATGGCAAGAAGATCCATTCTTCTTCTTCTTAATTTATTCACTTCCTTCCCACTACTCTTTGATCTCTGACCACCAGTAGAAGGTGTCCACTTTAGGCTACAAGAGGTACAAGGAGGTGAGACTGCTTGCTCTGTTCTAGGAGAGAAAACAGTGGTGACCAATCTTCATTACTGGAAACTGCTGACCTACAGCACGATTTGTAGCATCTTTGAAAGGCGAGTTTAAACTTCTGCATGACAAATTAAAGCAATGAAGGATTAAGATAAGGAAAAAGGTTGCTTTTACAATACTATTAGTTTCTTTCTTACCAGTTCGGATTTATATATGACATACTTTTGAAAGTTTTAATACCCAAACTTTAACAAGATACAAAAATGTGGCTTGTGGAAAGTTTTGGACATTTGATTTTAGGCCAATATTTTTTTTACACATTGTTAATCATGTTTAATACAGGTTTTTATATTTTGCAAATGAACATTTAATATAAGATGTGTAACAGGTTTTGCATAGCATACTGGGTTTCCTAAACAGCATAGCAGTAGCTTCTCCTTTTGTGACTGTCTCTCTCTAATTGAAACTCCATTTCCAGCATACAGAGCAGGGAGGGAGGGGGTCAGAGACACCTTTGTGTAATTTGAGTTTCATCTATCTAGCTCCGTAAACAGCATTTTTTCTGCTAAGCAGTTAAGGGTAGCCTGGTAAATATGTGAAAATGAGCCTAGTAAAGAGCCATCTGCTTGTAGGAAATAATATGTTTGAAATTTCGGATATTCTTTTTTTCTGACTTTGACTGACCTGACTAGAAGAAATGAAAGACAAAAAGAAATTAATTTTTTTTTGTCCTGTACTGAACAAAGTAAATGCAAAAATAGTATACATTTAATATGCTATATTCCCTGTGCTTTTGTTTGTACCCAAAATCTGTGAACTTCTCCAAGGAGATACACGGGGATCTGAAAATAAACATAATTAACTCTTGCAAGTCTATGAAGGGATTTTTTAAGGGTTTAGCATCCACTATCCACAAAGTAACCATCTCATCTATATTTCAGTATGTTTTGCCTCAATTTATACTTTTCTTAAACACTTTAGTGCCAACCTGTATATTCACCTTTCATTACCAAGATATTTCTCTAATTTTCATCCCTAAGATAGTCTGACTGACAAATACTCGGCCATGCAATACAGCAACCAATTTTATATTGTTTTTTGAGACAGACATCGCTATCTTTTGGTGGTATTTAATAACCATTTTTTTATTTTTTGCTGTATAAAGGAAAAAAATGGGTTTGGTTACATGTACCTTTCATGTCTTTACCTTTAAAAACAGTGGCACCTTAAGACGTCCCACCTTCACCTTCAATCTGCCACGATCCTCCTTTCTTCTGTGTTTACAAACATTCAGCCCTTTCACTATGGGAGCTTCCTTTGTTGTGAATGGGCTGAATGTCTCTATACACTACTAGAGTTTATACGTGTGATGGCTGTAATTGGTTCACAGCGATCACAAGGTACAGAGGCACTCTGATTGGCTTTGTACATTGGGACTGTGATTTGAGCTGTCCAATGACAGTGTTGGTAGACTGCCATGCAAGCTCCCTCAATTGGCGTTTGTCTGGCGTTTAACTGCTTATCTGAAAGACCAGTTGGCAGCCTAACAGCCAACTGAAGATGCGCACAAAGCAGATGGAAAATGCTGCCAATTGCAAGGCAGAGGCTTAGCATTTTCTTTCTGTAACGGGAAATGCTGTTACTGACAGGATCTCCTGGTAGGGCACTTTGCAACAGATTCACAATGGTTTGCTGGTCATTCGACTGGCTTTCTGAATTCAGAAAGCTAGTCAGATGACCAGCAAAACATTTTCAAGGAAAATACAGCAAGTCCAGTTGTCTTGATTTTTTTTTTTTGCAGATATACATGTAGACTGGGCAGGTATGTAAAACAAAACCCTTATATTGTCTCACAGGAAGGTTTCACTGCCACAGAATTGGTGGTTCTCTGCTCACTGAGCAGTCTTGCTCAGTGAGCAGAGAACTTTTTACATACTGCACATGCAGCTCATTTCTGCCCCCAAGAAACTTGCACTCCAAGATCCCTACCTCTCATGCATACATACACAGTTACACACTAAGGCTAAGTAACCAGCATGTCTTTGTGGTGTGGGATGAAGCCCACGTGTGCACAAACTGAGGACCCTGGGGCTAAACAACTAAAACGCTCTGCTGGCTTTCTGACCTTGAAATGTAAACATCTACAGAGGCTGCCTTTCCTTTCCTCCTTCTAAAAATGCTACTGGCCTGCCTGCCTCTGATTTAACACCATAAGACACAGACCTGGAGCAAGTATGCAAATCTAGGAATGCAACATTAGAATTCCTACTCCTAATTCCTAATCTGGCTTCAGTCAAGCCCTGAAGTCATTCTATCACTATGACTGACGAGGACCTAGCATTGACAGAAGTAGATGTCAACTATGGAAATCGCTATACATTCTCACTACAGGTTCCCTTTAATAGGTTTTCTCGTTTTAAAACTTCAGCATTCTTTAAATGTAAAAGTACATATCCAGGTTAACAGTTTGATGAAGGGTTAGTTAATTCGATATGTAAATGAACCTTTATCATGCACAGTGATTGCACAGACTAATGAGGGTGTCTATCTTGGTATCTGTTTTACAATTAGTGCTGGAAATCTATACCCAATGATTGTCTGAACCTAATGTCAGTAATTAGACCCTCTGCTTGATGGGAATCATTAAAAGAAGCATCTTACTGCAGAGCTGATGTGCTACTAAAATCTTAAGCGTTATTCACACAAAGCACATAACCATTAGCCATCTTTCCATCTGTTCGGGAGGCTGCTGAGAAAAGTGGCTGATCAATTAACAGGTATTACTACTTTCGCACACACACCATTGCTTATAAGCTAGCGAATGGTTTGCTTGTATCCATTCACGTAAATCTGACAGTGAAAGAAATATAGCCATTACACATAATTACACAACCATCCTTACTGTTATATACATTGTGGACAGTATGGTTGATTTAAATTATGCAGAGATTATTGCCTAGCCCTTGTTATAGCTTAGCCACGGGGAACTATTGTGTATATTTCCAAAGGTCTGTTTAACGTGTCTATAGAAATTAGGTGGTTGTTAGCCTGTCAATCAGCTTGACTGGGCAAATATTTTTTATGTTTTATGGGTAGGGTAGCAGTCAGAGCTTGCATCAGATACTTATTGGATGTGAAAGACTTTGTAACAGTAATTGGTCAACACCCTTGTTATGAAATCAAGAATAGGAATGCGATATAAAAGATGCATGGTGAAGTGGGACACATTTAGCGTGTCCTTATGCCCTTGACATCTGCCCTGGTAGCAGTAGACTACCCCGTCTAAAAAACCCTGAACAACTGCTGTAGCAGACAAGCATAGGTAAGCCTAAGAAAATAGAGGTTGTTGGTACGATGTTTACCCTACTGCATGTATCTATGACTTCATTTGGGCTTTAACATTTTTGAAAAGTCATACCGATTCCTTCAAGTTTCAACTATTACTGGTTTCTGAGGACTTGCTTGGGAATTTGTTTTTGATGGTTTGATGTTTAATTATTAGGCAGAGGGCAGCTAAGCTTCTCTTCAGGTTTACTGCAGCTGGTGGGGCTTTCTCAGGACCAGTATGATCAAAAAGTATCTCTGAGAACAATACAGTGTCTCCTCAGAATAGTAAATATCCAAAGCCCCTGTGAATAAAAAATTAACCCGTTAGTGCCCCCTCTAGGTGTAATTATAACTTTTTAAAAAGTTTAAAAAAGGAAAAAAAACAAGTTTAAAAAAAAATGACAAGAAAATATAGTGCCTAAGAGGCTATTTAAGTTAGCATATACATACCCCTTTTTAAAATTGTTCCGCACTAAAATTGTATTTCACTACTTTGTAATCTTTGTCCTACAAATCCCCAAATAAGCTCCAATCCCAGACATTTGATATACACTATAAATAAGCACAAATAAATTAATTTATTATGAATTACTTTCTGTTAGCTACACTGATTATGTACTCATTATTATTGCCAAAACTGTGAAAAATTATGTTTTTTGTATTTTTTTATAAAAATAATAAAAATGTATATATGCATATGTACATCAAATTGAAGCTATTTTTGTCCCCCCAAAAAACGGTTTATAATATGTGTAGGTGCAATGAATGAGGAAGATGGAAATTAGGGTTAAAAAAACACTTAGCAAAAATGGCAAAATTGCTCCGGTCTCCAGGAACAAAAACATTTCTGAAGCTGTGTCACTAAGGGGTTAAACAAACATTTGATTATTTATGTTTCACTCTACAGGCAAACCGGTCATGATAATTACAGAATACATGGAAAATGGTTCCTTGGATTCCTTTCTGAAGGTAAGAAGCAAGTTTTAAGGATATGTTTGTGATGTTTAGTTATGCCCATGTACTGAACTCTACTCGTGTCTACTTCTACATCTAACAGAATGCAAATATAGAATAGAGGGGTTTATTGTGCTGTACAAATATGGATTTTGAAGTTCTTTTTTGAAGAAACTGTAATTTACTCTATCCAGCCCATTCTGATCATAAAGTACAAGAACTTGTATCCAGCCAGGGCAAAGCTCCCCAGTAATGGCCAAGAAATCCTGTGCTTAAAGATATTTCAGTTTCCATGATAGATAATCCCAACTGCTCCCTAGTAACCAGCTTCATTGCCTTGAAAGGTGAACTCCAGGCAGATATAAAATACACAAATATATGCAGCTCTGTATTCATTAAAACCAATAAATGCCTTTTTAAATGCAAGCGGTGTAAGTAACTGAATTTGACTTGGTATCAGCGATTTGCATTCCATTGCACAGAAAAGCTTAGACTGGGAGAGGAAGAAGCAACACAAGGAGCCAATCAGTTGTGCTGTAATGTTCATGTGCTAACAAGGGACATTCTGATAGGAACAGAATGACAGAGAGATCATTTGTTTGTCCTTTCACTGGCCAGTAACAGCCTGGGGGAGGGACAAGACCTGAAATTGTTACGTAAATGCAGCAGAGAAAAATCATGTCTCCCACCCTTTCAGACAGGACTGTCAAGTGTAGCATAGATGTGTAAATCTGAAAACTAAATCAACAAAAATGTAAATCCTTTGACAAAACAGCTCCCATTTATTTATTTCATTAGTGTACTTAGCTGTCTACTTGGAGTTCTTCTTTAAAGGACATGCCCGAAAAATCACTGATTTGGTTATCTCTCTAAAATCAAATGGTGATCGTAGGCTATTTTTTTAATCAAACTCTTGATTTGCATAATAAAAATTAATTGTAACAAGGCTGTTCTTAAGGCCCTTTTTTGCTAATTCCTTGTCACAGGTCGTCTTTTGGGCCAGATTACTGCCTGTGTATTAAATGTTTCTTGATTTTTTTTTGTATAAATCCACCATACACACCATGGAAGGGTTCAACATGTGTCACCTTTACTTTCTTCTTTTCTTATTTTTTATAACAAAAATGAAACAGTATTTTGGGCAGCAGCAGCCACACAAAAGGGATTAAAAAATGAGTATTTATTTGAGAGGTAAATCGATGCTCATACCCCTTTTCAAAACACTGGTTCAGTCTTATGTTGAGCATGCAGTCCAGTTTTGGACACCAATCAACACAAAGAATGTCCTAGAATTGAAGAGAGTCCAGTGAAAGACAACACAATTAATTAGGGGGATGTAGGACCTCACTTTTTTATCTTAGAGAGGAGGCGCTTAAAAGGAGACACGATCGCTATCTGCAAATTGATCAATGGTGACTATGAGGCTGGTGACAACTTATTTAATCTCAGGTCCTGGTTTTGTGGTTTTGGTAATAGTTTTGGTGCTTCCTTGCTAAATATTACCTTGTAAGTGGAAAGTTCCACCACTTAAAGCTGAACTCCAGCCTTACCTTCAGTATTGCACAGTTGTACATGCTCCTTTACTGCACTGCTTGCTCTAGTTTCACTGCAACTGTGAGCTTTCTTATAATGTTCATTAGAAACTGCCTTAAGTCATTTTCTAGCTGGAGGACATCCAGCATTATCTAGCTCCTTCCCAGCATTACTATCCCTGGCCCACACCTTTCCCCAGTGCTACCTTGTGCAGTATGCATGCAAATGCAGCCTGCCCAATAACCCTAACTCCTTCAGACTGACATCCACCCCATCAAGGCATATTGGTATTTGTATAGATCCTGACAAGGGTCAGCCCACTGCTTGCATTAGTGCTAAAGGCTCTTGAGAGTAGTACTGATGCAGGGCACTCTGATGTTTTCAGAAAGCTATATACTGCACCCTGCCAGGCCCTCCCATCAGCCATGATCTGCCTCTGTTGGAGAGAGAACCACCTTAGAGAAGCAAATGATGATGTAATTGGGTCTAAACTAAGGTATGTAATGAAAACAGTAAGGTTTTATTTACAAAATGTAATTATCATGTTGATGAGGGGTAGAGGGACGAACTAGGGAAGGCAAAATATATAGGGATTAAACTTCTGCTCCATTATTAATCATGTACTGTAAGTGAAAGGCAGGTCTCAGTTTTAATCAGGAACAATTACAGTTCTGAAGGACATAAAAACTGACTGAAAGCTGCTGCATCAGCATCTTTAGTAGAGGCTTCACTAATGCTAAGTATGCCCAAAATGAGTGTTTAATTACTCACCTATTTTAGATGTTCTTTATGATAAAATCCAGTTACATCGTTTGCATTTTAAAAGATGGGTGACCCCTTTCCATTTATAAGCTTTGTTCCTCATGGATCGCTGATCACACTTGCATAAAATTTGCATTATATATACACTAAATACGTGTCTTATTCAGCATAAAAATACATTTCTATTCTATTAATGAAATGAGAGCATTTGGAATCTTTAGAATAGGTACTTGTTAACAACTCTGTATTTCAAGCAGATTTTTAAATCAATGGTCCTTATGTGTTTTATTTCAGCCAAACAGTATTCAAATAGAAGACATAATTGTATTTATTTATGTTAATGTATTCAAATATTTTATCATTATGCTAGTTATTTAAATCCTGCAGCACTTTTCAAAATACATAGATCCATTCAGAATGAGTCCCTGCCCCACATGAGTTTACAGTCTAATATATGTACCACTGTACAGATATACACTGAGTGGCCAGATTATTATGACCACCCCATCAATACTTCATTGGGCCACGAGATAACTCCACGAGATGACTTCTTTGGGCCGCCTCGTGACTCCACGAGATGTTGAAAGGCGATGCGAGGAATCTGACACTGCACTGTTGTCCTTTTGTTGTCTTGTACCCGTCTTGCCACTCTCCGTTCTGCCCTAACATTGACTAGTCGCTGACAGCCACAATTCGCACGTTCAGACCCAGATTTTCAGCTGACAGTCCAGTCTTTAAACACTTTAACAATGAGCCCCTCTTGAACATTTAACGAATTCTGCTGTTTTGCTGATACTCGCTCCATGGCTTGCGCCAACAATCATCCCACGTTCAAAGGCTGTTAAATTGCATTGTTTACCCATAGCTTCAGAAAAAAATCACTTCTACTGTCGTGGTAAACAACCTGCTTCCCTATCTATAATGGTCTGGCCCTCTAGCAACTTAGCAACTTCAGCGCGAAATTATAGCTAATTATAGCTAATTTGCCTACAAACGTCAGGTGGTCATAATAAACTGGCCACTCAGTGTACATGACAGTGAAAGTTTTAGATCAAACAGTCAAACAGCCTCTTTGATTTTGACTTTAATTCCACTTTAAAATCGATAACGTTAGACTGGGGTGCCCTGCGATTTTGCATTTAAAGGGTGCCACGACTTAAAAAAGTGATTGTAAATACAAAGCAGCATATTTTCTAATGTATAGGAAGGTAAGTTGGAAGATATGGATTTATCCAAGTATTCTACATTATGAAAACAATACAATGGGATTAAAAGCAGAAACGTCGTGTTTTGGTTGAAGTGGACCTGTACTTAGACCATATTGGGCAAAGTAATAAGTTTACCCTTCTGTATGGAGGTCTTACTTCTCGTATCATGTATTGATTTCAGTTTAAGCTGTTTCCTACTAAGCACACTTAAATCTTATACAATGCTGCACACTCTCCCTACCTGCACATGACAGCATGCAGACCCGGAGAATGGCTGCTCAGACACCAAGCGCTGCATTGTTGGGGAGGCAGTGTCACATGTTTCTAAAAACCTGAAAGTACTCAGGGGGTTATTCACAAAAGGATAAGGAGTTTGGAGAACGCAGGAGAAGTGAACAATCTAGGACAACATAGCTGAACTGCAAAGTGAGCAGAATTGGAGAATTTTTCCAAATCAGCTATTTTGGCCTAGATTTTTCACTTGTCCAAGCTTCTTACTTTTTCTCTTCTCCAAACTATTCACCCTTTTGTGAATAGCCCTGTCAGACTTTCCTAGCTTTACTGTCAGAAGGTCGGTATATGCACCTATTGCTTCATACTGTAAATGAGCCTGTTCACTTTAATGGCCTTTGAAGGGTGGATGTCAGTTCATCAGGTTTGATACAATGTATATCCTCTAGCTTTGCCTCATTTGAGTATCACCACTGTTCCTTGTACTACAGCACATGTTTATTCATAGGGACTGTGTGCGTAACTGTGCATTCTATTTGCCCTTTAATACTCTGTTCAGTTTTTTTCTTGTTATCATTATAAGCACTGCCCACATAGAGATGAATAATACCTTTTTTAAGCATATCTCATAACTAAGTACATACTATTCTGAATATTTTTCCGCTAAGTCAACAGAGATCTGTAGGTTATAGTGTTTCATTCAGCCTTGTACAATTATGTATTTACTCATGTAGAATAAAGATCTTATTTATTCTTCTTTTGATTCCACGCAGTGTCTGTTAGTCATAGTCAACTATAATTCAGTTTTAGGCCTGACACTTAGGATTAGGGATGCACCGATAGCGGTATTACAGTACCGATATTTTTTTTCTGGTACTTGCCGTGTAAAGACTCGCCACCGGCTTCCCGATTAGCAAGGAAGCCATCCCCATGCTTCTCATGTATGTGACAAGAAAGCATGGAGTCGGCTTGCTGGTCAATCATGGAAGCCAGGTGCCTTGTAATGAGGTGGCGCCCGGCTTCCTGATTGGCCAGGAAGCCGGCTCCATGCTCCCTTGTCATGAGGTGATGAGGGAGCATGAAGCCGCCTTCCCGGCCAATCAGAAAGTCTGATTGGCCAGCTTCCCGACCAATCAGGATGTCGGGCAGCGCGTCATTACATGCTGCCCGGCTTCCTGATACAGGAAGTATCAGGCTAGGCATTGGAGCATTTGGGCTAATGCGAGTACTCGCCCAAATACTCGGTATTGGCACCGATACTGGATGATACTTAGGATAGATGAAACCTGAGCTTGGTGACATTTGCTTGTTTTCAGGGTTGTATTTAGACATCCTGCTACCATGATGAAATTATGCCAATTTGTAAAGCGCTGTCTCTTGTGTCATTCCAGCAGGCCCTGGCTCACTCTTAAAGTGACACTAAACTCAGGAGTTAAACCCTAAAAATGTATTCAAGTACCTTACGTATTAACACATTCTCAAATCATCTTTGAATTGGTGCTGACACTGTCCTTCCTTCTATAGGGTGGCTACTTTTGTTCCCCATGGTCCCCATGTGTGTTGTAGAATAGCCACCACTTTAAGCTGACTCCCATGATGGACTACAATCCCAATACAAACTAGTAAACTAAATGTGAGATTGTAGTCCATCACAGGAGCAAGCTTGGAGCGGCGGCTACTTTGCAACGCACACAAGGACCATGGAGAACAAAAGTAGCCACCCTCCAGAAGGAAGGACAGTGTCAGCACCAATTCAGTGATGATTTGAGGATCTGCAGCCGAGTGATACACAAATAAGATACATTTTTGTTAATAGTTAAGGTAGGTAGGTTAAGTGTCACTTTAAGTCAGGTATCCAGTGCTGCAAGCTCAGAACACAAACCAAAAAGCCACCATCCAAGGCATTTTTGTATTGCTAGTAGTTCTATGTAAGGACTCTTCCATTTCTGTTGCTCATTTAATTGGAGCTGTATTATGGCTTTTTTGTCATCGTCAGGACCTAAAACAATTAATTTGTGTTTTAAATAACTGGTCAACGAACCTCTATGGTACCTTCAGAGATTGTTCATAAAACTCAGATCTTAAACTGAAAACTCAGGAATGTTTAGACATAGCTTTGTCTTTTTTTACATTTTGTCATTTAGGCTCCTCTGAGCCTTTACAATAAAATAAAATTATTGATTGTGTAAATAGTCCAGCCTTTTACCTTACGAGCCATAAGCTCTCTTGAATTGTGGTTCTATGGATTTTAGGATTCACTACAGATAAGCCATAGGATGTGATGTCCCCCTGAACACTCAGCCAAGGAATAATTGAACACTCACAGGTCATACCAAATCTCTAATTTAGATACATCAGGACCTTGGACAGTGGACTACAATAAAAAGCTGCCTTCCCTATTTCTGTTCAGATGTCCATATAACAAACTCCCTCAGTATTCCCTGCATCTATATCATTCACCAACCCTTTGTTTCCATTGTCAGATTTAGCAATCTCAGAACCCTAAAGATGTGTTTCATCTTGTTCCTTTTTTTTATTGTGTGTTTTTAATAACATTTGATTTTTTCCCCTCTTATCCTTCTCTAGCGGGGATTGAAATCCAGGTTAATGCTAAAATCAATTCCTGGTAATTAGTTCACCATTCACTCACGTCCTCCCCTTAAATTTCCTGCAGAAGAAAGACGTCGAGTTTGTAAAATCCCCTGTGTTACTCCCGGCAGCTTAAGATTTAGAGATAGCAAAATAATAGAAGTGTTTGCTACAGGTGGTTAATCAAATAGAAATGAAAATAGGAATTACGAGGAGGGCGTTCTGGTCATCTTGTTACTGATAGAACCAAAAACCCATTATAGGTGTAAATCTCAAGCTGCCCAGACAATAATTTGTTTTTAAATACTCTCCTCCATGATGGATTCAAATAAAGTTGTTTATTGACTTTGCCGCTGTTGTGAAACTGTGTGTATATGTGTTAGAATTTCTATCTTAGAAGTAAAGGTAGACAATACTGGATTGTGCTTTGGGTCTATGTACTAATCTGTGACAAAATACTTTAATGACTTGGAAACTGAGCGTGCTTGCCTTCTAGTTTAATGACCAGCTTAGAGGTATACTTTAGTCAAAATAGAAAGGCACGGATGTATCTATGAAAAACAGGAACATAAGTAACCTGCATTGTGCTTTGGTTTTTACGCTGCCAGTATACCATGGCCACCTGTTGGTTGAAATCTTGTTTTGTCTATTAACTTGATGTACTTATGACATTTGCGGTCCATTTACACCTTAGCATTGCAAGGCAGGCCATTCATTACTTTTGAATAGAGTTCCAACATTCCACAATGCAGCCAAAAACAGACACGACCCTTTTAGTTAAATGCAGCGCACCTTAACGCATGACATTTCAGAAAAGGTGCATTGACCACTACTGTATTCATGCATTATGGTGCCATTCACAATAACTGTAAACTGAACACACCATGTTTTGCCATGCAGTACCTCAATGCATAAGTGTGAATCCGCCTTTAAAGAGAGCTTGTAGAATCTGCTTTTATATAAGCCGCTGAAGTGCTGACTTTAAAGGGACCCTGTTGCTTTGCCCAGCAAGGGAAAGCATAGGTTCACTGCAAGCCCACCCATATAAAACAAAGTAAATCATAAACCCCTCAGTGTACTTCATTTAAAATATAGAATGCAAAAAATATTCAAATAGTGCTAAGAGCGTATGCATTATTCTTTTAAATTTTAACTGTTTAGAGTTGAACAGCTTTGAAGTACAACAAAGATCTGTATGTCTGTATTTCATAATATACATGCAAGAGCACAGCATTCTGTAGTATAACTTCATACCATGATGCATATTTTGCTCACCACCATAGTTTTTGCAATATGCAAAGTCTGAAGGGTGTAGGGGGGTTGTTGAAGGAGTTTTCCCAAAAATTAGGATTTCCTCAAAGAGAGGTGAGCAGAGGTGCCTGGAGTCCAAGAAAGAGTTCCAGATATTTTCTGGTAAATCACTTTATTTGACAGACAAGGTGTTCAGGTATACCGTCAACGGGTTTAGTGTTTTTCTTTCATTTTTTTTTTACAGAAATCTTTAATATTAGGCGTAAAGATGTATTATGGATGATTGCATTTTCTGCTCTTTAATTTATTGAAATATCATCAAAAATGCCTGTTACCCATAACTACCAATCTGATTCTTCCTTTTATCCATACATCTTTTAATATACTTTGCTTAAAGGGTTACTAAACCCTCATTTTTTTGCACATATCTACTGCTAGCAAGCAGTAGATATATGCAAAAAGTGTTTAAAAAACAAACAAAAAAAACGCTTTAAAAGGGGTTTATACTCACCTGTGTCTTCCCTGCACGCTCCCACCCGAAAACGTGAAAATTCTTGGGCGGCCGCAAAGCATCTTGGGGCGGGTGCATGCGCAGTTCACATTTTTGGCCGGGAGACGAGGAGAGACACAAGGTAAGTATATGGACGCATGCACCCACATGCAGACACCGTGGGACAGGAAGTGCCAGCAAGGACAGAGGAGTCAGCGCTGGATCGGAGACTCGCAGCAGCTCTGGAGGGACAGATGAAAACGAAAGGAAAGAAGAAGAAGATCGGATTAAGAAATATCATTTAAGGTAAGTGCTGACATTAACATTGGGGGAGGGAAAATATATTTGACTTTAATGTCACTTTAAACAAGAAATGAATGCAAACCTTTTTTTTTTAGTTTTGGATAAGGTAGTGTTATAACCCCTGTTTTCGCCATCTGTGTCCCACTGGGGAGTTTTCCCTTCACTTCCTGTGTGATAGTCACAACAGGAATTGAGAAGAAATCCATTGAAAGTGAAGAAAATGCCCCTGGTGGTAACAAGAACTGGTGTTCCCGTTGGAAGATCTCCCATCTATTGGCGTTCTGGTGACAATTCAACATTTTGAATTTTCTTTTGCTTTCAGTGATAATGGTCACCAGGACTAATAGAGGGGTTGAATTTCCCTATCGGGACACGGACAGCAGTACAAATGTCACAGGTGTTCCAATCCTTCTCCACTCTATCCAAAACTAAAAAAAAAAAATTTTTGACATCAGTTGCACTTTTTCCGTTATATGGTTCACATTTCCGGCTAGGGTTTAGAAGGAACGTTAAAATGTGTGACAGCAGAATGTAGTGTTAACCATAGGCTTATGTGGAAACTGCAATTCTCAAGATGGTGTATCATGTTTTTCCATGTGACCAGCCCAATAAATCTTGGCCTTGAAACTCACATCCAGTGTAGCAAAAGTAAGAGGCACATTATATTCAATGAAAGTCCATGAAATCCACAGCAGGAGCCTCTCTCAGAGCAAAAATAACTGTGCTAATGTGTACTCAACAAGCTGAAAAAAGAACTCAAGAGTGATCCAGAACAGAAGTCACAGTACAATAATAGGGCTCTAATTGATTGAATGCTCTTGCAAGTTGACCGAGAAAGGCTCTTAGTAATATAAGTTAGGGAAGGGTGAGAACCTAGAGCTTAGAAAATGAAAGACTTTCCTTGGAGAACAGCAAGGCTAAGATAGAAAAGTGAAATAGCCTTAGTACAGAAAATTATATATTTTATGTTGTTTTCTTGCTGTTGGGATGATTGATTAAAGTCAACTGCTTGCCAAAAAAAATAGTAATTTCAAATTAATATTTATTATGAACATTTTTGACCACCGGCCCAGTTGTGCCCCAGACTTACTTCAACTTCTAGTGGGTTCACCACCCCCACATCCCCTACAGTCCCTCAAAGGACCACCACCTAATCTCATCTTCAGTGCCTGTGTGGTACATTTTCAGGGTTTCTTTTCTCAGAAATAGTCTGATTATAGAACAAAAATATCAAAACAAACTCAGATATGCGCTTATTTTTTAACATATTAGATGGGTTCAGAGGGAGAGAGGTTCTGTACACCGAACTTCTAAATCTATATTATTAACTTAGCTTATTGCACATTGCCCATCCTCACCCCACAACTTCTGACTGGCTGCTTCCAAAGAAATCATGTGCTGGGTAATATATATTTGTTTGATCTGGATTCATTATTGAAAAAGTTTGAGGCTTTATTACTACTTTAAATGAGGCTTCTGCAGTTATTTCACAAACTTTTACATTTACACTTTTGTGAATGGTATTAGTAGCTGTTTGGCAGCTGATTATTTAGGATTATTCCTGTCAGTTATTAGAATACACTTGAGAAGCTGACAGATAATGGCCTTCCCTTGTTCTCTGTAGGAAAGAGTGGAATTTGCCTTTCTTAAATTTAATGTCAAACCGTTATACTTTCTGTGGCTAGATGGGTAATAAAAAACGTAGTGTTCTGGCATCTTCATCCTATGTTATACAGTAGCTATGAACAGTGATAAGCTACATGCCTTGGCTGTCAACGTAATTAAAGAGCAAACATAAAAGGGCTGTATTATTATCAGCAGATATGCTATAGGGTTCTTCAAAAATCACAATGACATGCAAGGGAGCTCACCTGTCACAGCAGGCAGGCTGAATATGAGCAAAAATACTTTACATTCAGTAAAATGTGAAACTGATATTCAAAAGCACTAACTAAAGCTAATGATTGTGTTATGATAATTTTTATTAAGTTATAAAGTTCAAAGATTCTTCTCTTACTTAGCATGCACATCCACTGGTGAGTTCCTTTGAACAGTGAACAGGGTAGCCTATACCACCACAGCATATACTACAGGGGTAGGCAACTTCGGTACTCCAGCTGTCAGAGTCTTGCAATGCATCACGGTGGTTGGAGATCCACAACAGCTTGAGTGCCAAGGTTGCCTACCCATGGTATAATGATTGATGAACATTGAATAGATGAAAATGTCCAACTCATTGGCTTTCTTTTTTTCCAATGCTAGTGTTTGAAGTAGGGATGTTCAGATACCAAGTACTGTACCCGGTACAAGTATAAGTACAGATACTTTTCCAGCTCCAGGACTAGAATAGAGAAAAATTCAAAAGTTAGGAGGCAGCTGTCATTTTTAAGGTGCATACGGAGCTCCTGAGATTTGTGCATCCCCATTTTAGTGCATTATTTTTTACCTGTTACCGAGACCATTTCTCCAAGTGCAAGTACTGATACTTGTCCAAGTACTCACAGATACAAGTACTGATACGTTTTTGTTTATTGTCATGAGATGGTTTTTCTAAAACAATACAGACTAATGATTTCAGGACAGTGGTGGAGCGCCAGAGGCAGGTCCCAGCTGCAACCCCTGCAACCCTGATAGTTCACGTGAAAAAGCCAAATATCAGCACTGGTATCTGAACTGGTATCTGGACATCCCTAGTTTAAAGCTTTGAAGTACATACAGTCATGGTCAAAAATATTGTCACCCCTGCATTTCTGTCAGATAATGCATGACTTGCTGCAGAAAATTGTTGCAAATACAAATCTTTAGGCATTCTCATGTTTATTTATTTTGTTTGTATTGGTATGACACAAAAAAAGTGGAGAAAAAAAAGCCAAATCTGACTCCACGCAAAACTTAGCTACGGTGCCATGGGTTGTAAAGTTCTTGACAATGTTGCGCTCAGTGGACACAGGAACATTAAGATCTCTGGCGATGGACTTGTAACCTTGAGATTGTCCATGCTTTTCCACAAAAGACGTGGAATGCAATTATTTCTTGCAATTTGAAGCAGGTGCCAATAATTTTGTCCTGTCTGACACGTGGAATGTGTCAGATTTGTTTTTTTTTCTCCACTTTTTTGTGTCATACCAATACAAACAAAAAAAATAAACATGAGAATGCCTAAACATTTGTAACTGCAACATTTTTCTTCACGAAGTGGTGCATTATCTCACAGAAATGCAGGAGTGCCAATATTTTTGACTGTATATACACTGAGGCTAGGCACAACTCAAGCAAAATAATTCATATCTTGAGCTAATATGATAGTGATATGTAAATCCCTTCATTCTGAAGAAGAAAAAGCTATACTTCACAATTGTATCTATGTGAGGAGAGTACATTTATTTATGGTTGAATACAACACTTTATTTTTCTGTGCTTTTACAAGACATTGAAAGAAGCCAGCGTAAATAAATTGTGTCTTGCTGACCTCAGTCTCTCACATCCTCATTCTTCTTTCCTGCCGAGCGCCCAGTCATGGTAGATTATCACTTCTTGCATTAAATCATCAATGTGGCATCTGTAATGTTTGCCAGGGAAGTAATTTTACAGTGGTTGTTTCATGTTTCCATGTCCTTTCTTTATAATATATATATAAAGATATATAAAACAGAAAGTGAGGAATACATACACTTCAAGATTTAATTTATTCATTCATTCATTCACTGCCAAAGTACCTTACATACCACCACACACAGAGAGGCAACAGGACCATGATTATCTGCCTTGATCCACATATGTGTAATGCTCTGTCTGGGTGGGGCATACGATCTTGGAAGAAGAGCTGAAACTTCTGCTAAATAGATTTGGTAGGTGTTTGGTAACATAGACCATGATCCCCAGTCGAAGCAAAGATGCTGCCTTTCTTTGAAGAGGTTGAGCATAGCTCCTGTTCAATAGGTATGGGAAACTTGTTCTGCTTATCAAGAGTCACCCAAAATGCACTATGAGAGGATTAAAGTGGAACTTTACCCCCTTTTGCTAAAAATCACAGCAACATGCAGCTCTGCATGCTGATTTAAAGTTCTCTTACATTCATTAGTTAAACTAATTTGTTTTTCATTTACTTACAAATAGAGTTTATAACTTCCTGCTCCAGTCCTGGCACACATTACATATGTGCCCAAGCATTGTATCCTGGGAAGGTTAGATCAGCGGAGCATTCCTGGGAAATGTCATCTGTAATCTCAGATCTCGGGGAAAGCCATTTTCCTCCCCTGAGATGGTGTGCACGGTCACATGTCCTAGTAACATGTGACAGAGTTCCAGGAAGGAAATGGAGAGCTAGTAATCTGCCCTTAGTTAACATGGCCACAAAGAGAAACAAGGTGTGCAAAAATTACAAAGCCAAAAAATTAACTGGAAGTATGTTTGTAGATTGTCATTACTAAACATTTCTAAAGGTATATCTGTTGTTATTTTAAAGATATGGGTAAGGTTCCTCTTTAAGCCTGAAAAGTGTACTCATCTGAAGAGTGTGAAAAGCTGTTTGCAGTCACTATGCAATGACTGCCCCACCAAGGGATCCTGCCAATCTGTTGGAGCACCTAGTAAGGACCATTTTTGATGCTCCATTTAGGAAGATGTTGGAGACTGTTAGACTCAATTACAAAGCAATAGTAATCATTTCCCATCAAAAATATGCTTTGGAAAAATTTGATAAAATGCAGACTGGGTTAAGCTAGTTTATTTAGCTGCGAACTGAAACTGCAAACTAGTCTTTAGTCTTTTCTTTGACAACTTAATAGGGATTTTGACCCACAAATAAAGCTATCTTGGACCACCTTTCTAATTGTTAGGCACCTTGCTACCCTACTTGTCCTGACCATGACTAGTCTCACAGAGAATTCATCAGGCTCAATCCCTTTAATGGTTCAACTGAAAATTTTCTAGGGTCAAGGTGTGTTTTGCTTGTGGTACACAATACTTGTGCCAAAGTCCCAAACAACCTGCACCTTATGCAATAAACCTCCTCTACCAAAGGAGAGGCACTAATGTCCCGTTATGCTGATGAGTCTGTGACCCAAGGCAGAGAGGGATGTTCCTCCTCATGCTTCTCATTGTGAATTGGCTGCACATGTTCAACAAAGACTGCAGGATTATTTTCCAACAGATAACCTATGCAATCCTTGTGAGAACTGCATACCTCAAATGTTTGCCTGCAGTGTAAGGTTCCATCTGCTCCCAGAGTGAGATACTCTGCATTGAAAAGGTTAAGATGAATTGTGCATATATAATCAAATAAGAAACTAAAAACCAACCAATGTTTGTCAAAGTATAAAACGTTACTCCAAAATGTATAAATCCTCACCAATATGTAACCTTTACATGCACTTATTGCATATTGCATGTATGAGGTGTTCTGCCAGCTGAGCCTGAGAGTTGATTACCACATTGAGGTGCACAGTGAAGCCTGTCCACAAAATACTGAAGGATATATCCATCTAAATCAACCCTTTCTGTATTTTCTGCTGTGAAAGGAAAACCTAGAAACATGGGAGGAATTCACAATTGTTTTCTATTCATTGCTAAACCCGTGATAGCTAGTACAACATTCTGTATACATATATATAGAAAGCACAGTATATACATCATTCAAATATGGGCACAAGCTCTATGCACAGTGTTTTTGGCAGGAATCAGACCTAAGACTCCAACGCTGCAAGAAAAGATTGCTAGTCACTTAGCCGCCATGATTGAGTTTTTGTGTTACCATCAAAAAATACTGATAGGTTAACTGGCTTTGATCTTATGTGGTTCTGTTTTGAGCATATGTGTTAGGGACATGTACTTATAACAGCAGCTTTTGGTTCCGCGTAATACCTTCTGTATTTAATATTTTATGATACAACAAAGCAGAGCTGGATAAACTGTTGAGGGTATAAGATAATCAGTTTCTTAGTGCCGTTCTTTATAAAAATAGATTGTATCACTCACGCCTCCTACTTGGTTGGTTATTTTTCTGCACATTGGGTCTATTCCCCAATGTAGTGCATCCATTTTCACTGCTTCATTCCCTATATTACTTTGGGCCATTCTCATTTTGCTTTGTTACTAAGCTTGACTTTGTGGCTTCATGCTCTGTTCGCCTGGATAAACACAAGTGCGTAGCTTCGCTCTCCCCCCAGAGCCAGGTCTCTGCAGATCCTTTTATGCTCAGAGTTCATGCATTGTATATTTTCATGATGCCATCAATGTACTATGCGCAGAGCCTGATGGTAATAATGTCTCAGTCAGAGGCAGAAAAAGTGACAAGAGTGTCAGGGTCTGCGGAGAACATCTTGTGCCATCCAAAACACCAACATTTAATGATGTTGCTTAGATTTCAGATTTAGATTTCACATATTAAATAAAGAAATTCTCAATATAATATATGCTTTTGATGCACTAATGCTGCGCAAGTAAATTGGTGCAGGATTTCTCATCC
Organism: Nanorana parkeri; assembly: GCF_000935625.1. Classification (NCBI taxonomy): domain Eukaryota; kingdom Metazoa; phylum Chordata; class Amphibia; order Anura; family Dicroglossidae; genus Nanorana; species Nanorana parkeri. The sequence continues at coordinate 448,689 of NW_017307301.1, forward strand.
TGTGATTTATGTAACCCAATGATTACTTGTTCAGATTCAGATAATACTCTTCACCTTCAAATTAAATCCAGCATTAGCAAATCCTATATAATACCAGCTAGAATTTGTGTTTTAGTTATTTTAAAAGTGTAGGTTATAATATAGAAAGCATACACATTTTGACAATACTGGCAAAATATTAATATATCTTGTGTGTATATTAAACTGACATACATGGTTACTGTTGTTGTAAAATAACACTTTTATGAATAAACCTAAGGAAAGTCATCTTAAGTATTTTACACGGGTTACATGAATGTTAAAGTAGAATTAAACGCTGGGGTTTTTTTGAATATATTTACTGGTAGCAAGCAGTAGATATATGCAAAAACATTAAAAAAAAGTTACCAAAAAGTGTATTACTTACCTCTGTCTCCACCTGTATTAATTTGAGTTGAGCTATGAGGAAAATATCAAATCACATATATGAGTGCAGTCCGTCACTAGCATTAATACAAAGGTTTTCACTTGTCTTTCACCTTAACATAGTTGTATTCCCTGTCAGAAGATCCCTTATTTTTCTACTTCCTTTAACTTCTTTTAACAGGGGGACAAAGCTGTTCGTTCCTCAGCGAAATCACACAGCAGTGTTGTCACCTTGTGACATGTAGTTTTAAATAGACTTTTAGGTAAAAACAACCAAATAAAGCCTAACTCAAGCAGTTATTGCAACATCTTTTTTTCCTTAGGGAACATCAGGATTAAAGAACAACCACGGGCAAATTACAAATTAAGCCTTGCACTGGAGCTACCCCTGCACTGCAAGGCTTGTTTTGGCCTAGGGTATAATAAAAAAAAATAAAAAAATAATCTCCCCCTCCACTCCGGTGGTCTAATGACCCATGAGTCATCACGTCTAATACAGTGTAAAGTACGTGAGGATGCTGAGAGACATTCCACCACCGTATCGGAGGGGAAGAGAGGCTGTGGGGACCACCAGGCAGGATAGAGGATCCGGTGAGTAAATCTTAATTTTAGACCCTAGAAAAACGAGCACTAAACCATGGCAGTGTGGGGGTAGCCCCACTGCCAGGTTTAATTTGTAATTTGCCCGGAGTTGCAACATAGGTGTTATCCCAATTTGGCTGCAAAAGTGGAAATGTACTTTAAGGCTGGAAATGTTTTGATATCAGAGCGTTAACATAATTACGACTTTCTGTGATGTAAAGACTCCTCATGTAAGAGTGTCAAATCCTGGCAGTCATTGGTTGTGAATGTTTTGCCCCTATAGCCTATTATTAGGAAGCAGAGCCAGTGTAAGAGAATAAGCCCGTCCCTAGTACCAATAAACTAACTTATTCTTATTCCAGCATCCAAATTTTCCACAATAATATCTGCAATTTCTCAAAACATGTAACCTTAACTTTTTCTTCATTTGCAAAGACGATTCTACACTTTTCTCAAATGGTGAATGTCTTAAAATTTTTAAAATTGCCTTTAATTAATTCCTTTAAAACTGTCATGTATGTGTCAAGTCATACAATACTAGAAGGGGGGAAATGTAAAGAAGGTTGGTTAGTTGGTTTACAGACCACAAACAAATACTACATTTGCTCCTGAAATCTTCAAAGTTGTAAAGTTGAGTACCTATGGTGCATGTTGGTTACTATGTATCATCTTTGACTGACAATAGTGTACATTTTCTATCTTCTAGAAACACGATGGCCAGTTCACAGTGATACAGTTAGTAGGAATGCTGAGAGGCATCGCTTCTGGGATGAAATACTTATCAGACATGAACTACGTCCACAGAGATTTGGCTGCCAGGAACATATTAGTCAACAGCAACTTGGTTTGCAAAGTCTCAGACTTTGGTCTTTCTAGAGTCCTCGAGGATGACCCTGAAGCAGCTTATACTACAAGGGTAAGTTATAAAAAAAAACCTTTACTGATAATATTGCATCAGATTGGTTCACACATAATTAGTACATTCTAAAATTGTCTCCAGATTATCCTTAAGTTATACTGTTCCATTGTTCTTCTTTTCCCTTTAAATATAGCATCAATATATCACAAAGCACATTTCATAAAAGATAGATCTATGCTACTTTGTCCCTGTTCTGGGAGATTTTGATTGGGTCTACTACAGTTGCACAAACATATCCAAAGACCAGGGCAAAATGTTGGCGGAAGCCAGTAAACCTTGATATGTGTCTGGACTGTGATAGATAAAACTGGTTGGTATCCACTCTGGAAGACCAGAACTTCAAAGAAGCTAGCCACTGAGCTTCATGCGGCCACTTAACTTTTTCCTAAGGGTTAACCTGTTGCTTTCACTTCTCTATAATTTACTATTTGATTCACAGTTCCTTTCTTTACTGCAGATATATGATTGTAAATAATTGGATCCCATAGCAAAGGCAATTTAGCTCCCGCCTCAGAGAGTTGCATAATTCATAAATTTAATTCCAAAAAGGTATCTACATGATACATTCATTAATTTACCTAATGTGTTTCCCACGCGCTCTCACTGCCTAAATAAGTAATTTTGTTTTTAGAGCAGTGTGTGCTGTGCTCCATGGTAGTCACATTTCTTCCCTGGGCTAAAATTATACCCTTGCTTCCCTATATGCCCCTTATTCATATTGTACATATGCATTGACCCTCGGTGTGTATTATCACTACTATGTCTAATAAAACTTATTGTAGTAGTATTTACATGTAAAAGCCACATGGGATAAAAACATTTTCCGGAATACAGATTATATTGTTTGGTTTCCTCATGCTACTAGCTGTCATCCACATAGACATTACTGTATATATTTTTTTCCTCTGTGTGACCATCACTCCCTTTTAGCATTCCATAACGTAGCTGAAGCAGCATCCATGATTCAGATCAGGTTTCCCTGTTCTGCTCTGTGTAATTTTTTTGAAGGTGTTAGGCTTGGAATTCATACTGGCTGTTCTACCATTGCAGAACAAAATGTGGAATTGGGTATATTCAATTACTTAACCACTTCAGTACTGCCGTTCTTAAATAGTGGCGTGGTAGATGTTTATTTCTAGAGCACCATTATAAAACGGTCCTCTGTGTACTACTTGTGCAAGTGCTAGACTCGCCCACAATTACACTGATGTGGCTTGTGATCGACGTAATGGGCAATGAAAACCATTACAACTGTAAACACTACTACTCTCTACTTGTATGAACCTTTCCCTTCCTCTCACAAGCAGGAATAGGAGAAAGGATAATTTCATGAATGAAGGGATCCTGGGGAGGTAGACAGCAGCAGATTAAAGGTGGTGGTTGGGGGGTTAATAAATGTTATTGTGGTATCACTTATCCTGTATATCCCATCTCCATTCTGTCTTTGTAGGGCCTGTACACTTTCACTTCTATTATACTGTTCAGTAACCCACTCATCTCCATCCTCCCATTCAATGTGGCCTATAAATTAACCCCTTCACCCCCTCCCTCTGTGTATGACCTGTACATTCATGATGCATAGGGGGTTATTCACAAAAGGGTGAAGAGTTTGGAGAAGGCAGGAGAAGTAAACAATCTAGGACACAATAGCTGATTTGGAAAAATTCTCCAATTCAGATCACTTTCCAGTTCAGCTATATTGTCCTAGACTGTTCACTTCTACTATCTTCTCCAAACTCTTCACCCTTTTGTGAATACAGTAACCCCCACTGTATCTAGCGCGCCATTACCAAGCTTTACCCCCTGAAAACCAGCGTGTTTCTTCATTTCCAAAAAATTGTGGCAATGAAAATTAAAAATGAGATCACCTCAGACAATGTAAGGGGTGTTTGTACTATCCTGACATTTTTATTTGATATGTTTCATAACAGAATGTAAGTGATTTTTTTTCATAATATTGGGTCTTTTTTTCCTTTATTCAGTAAAAAATAAAACAATTAAAATTATTAAATCCATGAAAAGAAAGCTGTACATGTCCCACAAAAATTATTTAAATTGGTTTTGGCACTGATTGGATGAGTAATTATCAATAAAACTACCACTGCACTGAAAACGGAATAATGGCCTGGCAATGATGGGATATACAGTATACAGTCTGGTACTCAAGTGGTTAAACAGCACTTTTTTAAACTTTTTAAAATTAGATTAGCGTTATTATTTTACAATTTTCCCTATGCTTAATAATCCTCCCTACATTTGCAATTCTAATTATGTTCAGGTGCACTAGCTGTGGTATTCTGTATCCAGTTCCCTGATTGCATTACCTTGGGGAATATACTGAAAATTAAAAAATAATAATTGTAGTAACAAGTAGGAGGTATTATTTGGTTCTGTGGTTTTTATGCATTTGTATTGTATTGATGGTTAATGTTCTTTTCCATTAGGGAGGTAAAATCCCCATCCGATGGACAGCCCCAGAAGCCATTGCCTACAGAAAATTTACATCAGCGAGTGATGTATGGAGTTATGGTATTGTAATGTGGGAAGTGATATCGTATGGAGAAAGACCTTACTGGGAGATGTCCAACCAAGATGTGAGTTATGTAATAAAGTAGCCTACACGCTTTGCAAATGTTCCTTGTTGCCAAGGGGATCTAAAAAGGCAATTTAGGCAAAATAAAGGAAGTAAATGAAAGCTTGTTTTGCTATATTGCATATATTGTTTATATTTGCAAAATGTTTAAGTCAAATACCATCGCCAGGCATGCTCTTTTGTTCCCTTATTTGAAATATACAGCATAACTGCTTTTGGGTTTATTCACATGTTCATGTCTAAAAACTGTGGATCAAAAAAGGCCTACAGTTTTCATGTGCAGCTTCAATAAGGCAAAAAACACTCTAGTATAAGACTATTACTGCAGCCAACAGAAACCACAGCAAAACTGCTACATGTAGGAATGTGTAATTACATTGCCAATCACACTACAGCTATGAATTCTGACAGTGGAAGACAATCTAGATGACCTTTACAGTATAAAATTGCATTGGAAAGTGCCTACGAGTCGACTTGTGATTTTTAAAATATATTTCTAGAATATAAAATTAAGATGTTGGACTGATGGGGGTTAAGTGCCACAGGACTCCCAGTCAACTATGTTCTCTTAAACCATACTAGGCTAACAGCCAATCTCTATCTACTAAGCCCCTGCTATCCCTTTTAATATTATTTAAGAAACTTTGAAAATAGGCTTTAAAGTGAACCTTTGCTTTGCTAATGATCATAAACGTAAGTATGCTTGCTGCATTCAAGTACCTTAAAGTAGAACTATGAGGTGAGTGATTTTCACTCAACCTCATAGTTTGAGCTGACGTGTGACAATGAAACTGTCACAGGTCAGTTCTATAGATAGGGAAGTGAGCGAACGCATACCGTCGCTCGCTCACCTTAAGATCATCTCCCTGCAGAGAGCAGAGCCCACTGTCACTCACGCAGCTGGATGGATGTCGATAGCATTATCGGGATCCGCCCCAGCTGCGGCGCTCTCAGTATGTAGCTCGCTATATACTCAGCTTTGGGTAATGGGAGGACATTAGTATATGTCCTCCTGTGACCCTTAAGAGAACTATGGGATAAAAAGGTTACCCCATAGTTCTCTTTTAACTATTAACAACAATGTATCTTATTTGTGTATCACTCGGCTGTAGATCCTCAAATCATCTCTGAATTGGTGCTGACACTGTCCTTCCTTCTGGAGGGGGGCTACTTTTGTTCCACATGGTCCCTGTGTGTGTTGTAAAGTAGCCACTGCCCCAACCTCGCTTTTGTGATGGACTTCAGTCTCAATACAAATTAGTAAACTAAATGTGAGATTGTAATCCATCACAGGAGTGAGCTTGGATCGGTGGCTACTTTACAACACACAGGGACCATGGAGAACAAAGTTAGCCATCCCTCAGAAGGAAGGACAGTGTCAGCACCAATTCAGAGATGATTTGAGGATCTACAGCTGAGTGATTCACAAATAAGATACATTTTAGTTAATTGTTAAGTTCCTTGAATGCATTTTCAATATATAATTCCTGAGTTTAGTGTCACTTTAAAAGAAAAATGACAGTTGAGTTATGGACAGCTGAATCTGCATAAATAAATTTAGAGAAAGGGTGATGTCAGTCTTCCGATTCTACCACTGATGACCAGATCTGTAACATCACCTAATTGCTAACACTGTAATATTATTAACACAGTAAGGAATATCAAATAATTAATTAGCACATATAAAACAACCCATTATTATGACATATTGTGCAATAAAGTATTTATTAGACTTATTATTAATTTGGAAGGGATAATTTGGGATATTAGATACCATTATTTGTCAGCATTTATTTTATATAAAAGAATGAGCAACTTGGATATTTATGTTTGATGTTGAGTGATTCCCTATTCATATTATAAATGCAGTGAATATCTGTAATCAGTATAGAAAAAGGCATATATTCATCAGCACAATGACTAATCACTTCAAAGGTTTGCATCTTTTCATGGAAATGAACATGAAAGAGCATAATCCCCTTTATTGAAGCCTTCTGTATAGAGAAATGAATGAGCCTGGCTGTACAATAATATATTTGGTATTTCCTTCTAGGTAATTAAAGCAATAGATGAAGGGTACCGCCTGCCCCCTCCTATGGACTGTCCTGTAGTGCTTCATCAGCTTATGCTGGACTGCTGGCAGAAGTGTAGAAGCGACCGGCCTAAGTTTGGCCAAATTGTAAACATTTTGGACAAATTTATACGCAACCCCAGCACCCTGAGCGAGCTAGCCAACAGCTCTACATGGTAAGATTTAAGTACTGTTCATTACACTGTTACTGTCCACTGTTGTCCAAGTTTATACTGCAGAGGATTATATACAAAATGCAAGAATAGGATCTTTGAGAAGAAACTTTGATTTTGTGTATCAAGTTTTTAAAGGACATTTCACCTTTTGCAAAAACATAATGAAGGCACACTTCTTCATAAAAGAAAAAAATTTGCATTTCTTATTTTTTTGCATTGGAACAAGTAAAGTCTTGCAACCATGATCAGTAGATCATGAGTGCACTGCTCTGCCTCCTGCAGACTGTTCCTCCAGTCCATGCTACTGCATGTTTGTACCTAGGAGGAAGAATGATTGGACTACAAGTGTGGTAACATCACCACACTTGTATTCCATTTATACTACAAGTACCTCTGCCACAGAGGCAGACGAGACTTGTAGTTTCTACATTCACAGATCCTGTCAAAGGATTTGTGAATGGATGACATGGCTGTGTGGGTGAAGCCACACGCAGCTGTGCCATTTTCAAAATGGGAAAACAAGCATACGTGGGGAAGAACCCTGTGGTTTAGGTAAGTGGGGGGTGGGAGTGGAGTGAGGAGTCTGCGATCAATATCCTAAATATGGGTGTAACATGAAACATGGTCAGAAAGGTGCATCTAGCCTTTAAGGTTAGTTGTGCACAACTAAGCAAACAATACATGTTAATGTCTAGGGGACCTGTGTAAAGGACTTTTACTTATCTGACCCCAATCCCCCAGCAGACAGCGCTCACCCTGTCTCCCTTACACTCCGGCATGTAAACTGTTCCTTTGGCGACTTCGCATATAATGCTATGGGCCATGTATTGCATGTGATGATGCCAGTGGGCTTCTGACTGCCAGAGTGTAGGGAGGAAGAGGCTATGGGAGCCAATCTTGGAGCCAGTAGGAGTGGGGATCAGGTAAGTAAGCATCCTTTACACACAGGCTCTAGACATTAATGAGCAGTTAACCCTTGCAGCACAGGGGTAGAACCATTACAAGGAGAGGTTTTTCTCCTGGCGATAGTCTTTGACATGTTGCAATAACATCAATAGAGCCATTGGAGGATTATGTGTTGATGAAGTGTTAGATGTATGAAGTTTATTTATGTATTTCTTAATATTTAGCAGCTAAAATCTATTCAGTTAACTTACTAAAGTTGGCTTCTTTGCAGGCAGGACCCAAGCATGCAAGACTCATTTACAGTTACTAGTGTGGAGGAGTGGTTGGAGGCCATCAAGATGAGCCAATATATAGAGCACTTTACAATGTCAGGATATGTCACCCTAGACTCAGTGCTGTATCTAAGCAACAGGTAGGAGCCAAAATCTCATGTATTGCCACTGTATTATGGGGATAAATGCATACAAAATACCATATATTTAATACCATTTGCCTAAATGAAATTATTACAGCATCTGTATTTTCCAAGACATCTTTAAACTTGAAAAATGTGTTTCTTTGTCACTAATATATATATAGACACAGCATGGATTCCTATATCTGTTACATGTCACCAAACAAATGTTTCCTGCTAAGCTGTACATTATCAGTTGTGCCAACTTTCTTCTGCAAATCTCTTACATGAAACAGTTGCCATCGCTACCCTGTTTTTGTATTGTGTTTACCAAGCCTTGCTGAAAGCCAGCTAAAATAGCCAATCAAAAATGGTATGGTATAAATTCTTGTTTTATGAATAAATCATAGACAGCATGCCTATCAGTTTGAGTTCTGCAGTGCATATCCCAACTACACAGCAGTTGTTCAGGTGTTTCCGGTGAAGGGTACTGTTAGTGCCACAGCATACAAAGACATTTAACCACATCAGCATGCAGCTCTGCGTGCTGATATGAAATCATCTTACATTCATTAGTTAAACAAACACATTTTCATTTTACTTACAATTTCTTGATTTCTACTTCCTGGTTCTCTTTGACAAAAGTGATGTAATCTGTGCTCAAGAATTGTACCCTGGAAAGATTACATCAGCAGAGCATTGCTGGGAAATCTCATCTGTAAACGATCTCAGGGGAGGAAAAGGGCATTTTCCTCCCCTGACATGATGTGCATGGTCACATGTCCTAGTCACATGTGCTAGAGTTTCAGGAAGTAAAGGGAGATGGATTAATCTGCCCTTAGTAAAAATGGAGGTTGCAAGCAGAATAGCCCAGCCGAATGCCGCTATTCGCTCGTGGCTGTTCGGCCTCTATGAGAATATTGGTGAACGGCACCGAGTGAGCTGCCAGAGCTTTGGCTGAGCCGATCCAGATGTTGGATCGGCTGAGTCGAACTCCTTCTGCACTTCGGTTCAGCCGAACATGCAGAACATGTTCGGCTGACTGAAGGCAGCCGGTGTACGGCTGATTTTAGGGCATTCACTTCGGCTCGGTTATTCACTTGGCTGCCTTAGCCCTTAGCCATTTTCTGTTCCAGCATGACTGTGCTCTGTGAACAATAATAATGATTTTGTTTGACAAATTTTTGGTGTGGGGGAACATTAGTGGTCTGTACAGAGCCCAGACCTCATCCTAATTTAACAACAATGAGATGAATTTAAACACAGATCGTGAGCCAGATCTTCTTGTACCGCAACAGAAGCTGATTATACAAATACTCTTTGGGCTAGATGGATACAAATTTCCTACAGACATGCTCCAAATGGTGAACAGGCTTCCCAAGAGAGTTAGGGCTGTAATACCTGCAAAAGGGGTGGGGTAACTCTATATCATGCCCAAGATTTTGGAATTGGATGTCCAACAAGCTCATATAGATGTGATGGTCCGATGTCCACAAGCTTTTGTCCAAATGCATAGCCTAGCAACCAATATTAAAAAATTTGACTCTAAGCCCTTTGCCCAATCGATCAAAATAGGATGGAGTCCATGAGATAGAAATCTATGATTCCTTATGTACCCCAAAAAATATTTTAGGACTCAACTACTCCACATACTTACATTGTATAGTTACATAATATTCACATACTGCATCAGGGATATAAAGTAATATATAAGAACGACCACGTACATTATATTTCAAAAGTTAAAAAATGTATTATTAATCCCACAAAGGCAGACATATAAAATTAGAACTCGATGGTACTGACGCACACTACATATAACCATAATAGAATGCCCCCCCCCTCTCCCGTACCTACCTTCATCCTTTCATGGTGACAAAAATATACAGGTGAAACTCGAATAATTAGAATATCGTGCAAAGTTAATTTATTTCACTAATGCAACTTAAAAGGTGAAACTAATATATGAGATAGACTCATTACATGCAAAGCAAGATAGTTCAAGCCGTGATTTGTCATCATTGTGATGATTATGGCTTACAGCTCATGAAAACCCCAAGAACCCCAAATCCACAACCTCAAAAAAGTAGATTATTACATGCAATCAATAAAACAAGTATTGTACATAGAACAATATCGGACCTCTGAAAAGTACAAGCATGCATATGTACTCAGTACTTGGTTTGGTCCCCTTTTGCAGCACTTACTGCAATTACTTTTGCACGATATTCTAATTATTCGAGTTTCACCTGTATCTCTCAAGCAATGTTCCAATGTTCCTCTGTGAAGCAATGCATAGCCTACAGACACCCCTTCACTTCCTTTCTATTGTGCGTTGGGTGGTTGAAGGTACTCTTTTTTCATTCTTTATGGTAGAATATAGTGAAATTTGTCTATGAAAAGAATGATCCTCTCAATCCTCTTGCTTGATTTCTGCATACTAACTAACTTTTACCATCTCATCTTCTTTCAGTGAACTCAGCAAAATTGGCATCAACCTAGCTGGCCATCAGAAGAAAATCCTGTCCAGCATACAGAACCTCCAGGCACTAGGGACTCATGTGCAAATCTAACAGCACACTGGCATTCACCATGTCCTTGATACTCTGCAGGAGATGCACTGAGCTGTACCAGAAGCAGTATGAGATGACCTTCCAATAATACAACTACTGCAGGGAATAATAGTCTCTTCCCAATGTATACCAGTGGGAAAAATGTCTGGAGTTCTGACTATGGTGCCTTTGGACAGGTGTTTGGACAAAGAAAATCAGTGTGAACTCAAAGTCAAATTACACACTGTTAGAGTCATTTAAGCTGAATTACTGTTGATGGTACAATGTAGTGGAAAGTGTCTGTGTAAACAACAATGTTTTCAAGTGACACAATGTTTCTATGTTATGGGAAATGGTATTGGACTGATTAGTGCATAGGGTCTCGTCCCACATTGTCTCATAAAGAACATCCGTCATTTCTGTTGGACACAGATAACAGTAGTACTTTATGATATTCTTGAGCGATGACTGTGTTCATCATAACCTTTCCATGAGTAGTTGACAGATGGAACTTCTCAATCCTTCTACCGTTACTAATAATTATTTCTACTAGATGATGACACCTACCGTGCTGTTCGGCTTTAGAATACATAATATCTCTTCATGATTCTGAGTAGACAATGCACAGCCCTGTGTTTTCACATCTGAGATTTGCCCTGTCAATCCACATTGTCAAGAATCTTAATAAATCCATCTAGCATTTGTACTGCCTCGATAGTCGTGTCTTTCAGTAAGGAGAACCACAGAGCACGTGAAAGGAACTTCTCCCATTTAATGCATTTGCGTAAGGTTTTTATTTTTAATCAAGCTCAAGGATATCTACACTTTTAGCTAAGCCTCTGCACTTCATTGTCTGAGGTTCAATGCTTAAGAGGTTGCATCTTCTATCCGCTCTCACAGAAGTGGAATTCAGCATATTCGCAATGTCTGTCTCATTTCAGCTCCGTAGATGCAGCCCATGACACAAGAATGTTACCGGTTTTATTGTTGCGACAAAATGACTTTTCTTTCATGGAAAAGACGTCAGGGTTTGTGTGCGTGTAAACGACTACATATTCTGTGACACAGCTGCGGTGACATAGTGTGTGTGACTCCATCTTGTTCATGAAAATAATTAAAAAAAGAGTTCTGAGTTGTATATAGCTGTCAATAAATTTTGTAAAGCCAACACATTGTAGCACAACTCTGCTTTGTTGGGTTTGTACACAATGATGTGTTCATTTTGTGTGCCATAAATAAATGTTATGCCTTTTAATTGAGAGGGAGGGGACCTATCAATATGTGATACAACTCAAATCCTTCGCCCCCACCCAGAGACGGGGCTGGTTCTGTATCAAGCTCCTCCCACTGCTTGGTGTCATGTGTACAGAGCCAAAATGTTCACCTGATAGAACGAGAACAGCTTGTGCAAACCACAAAACTGTAACAATGTGGGGTGTTTTATGTATAAATCTCTATATATTGTAAATATGTATATACCTTTCTTTTGAATGTTAATAAAACAACAGAACCATATAACACAGTAAAAGAAGGATTCATTATTTATGTGCTGACAATATTTAAAGTAAACCACCATACATTATTAATGCCAATAAAAGCCTCAGGTAGCTTTATTTTTGATGGTTCATGCATTTTGGTCTTGGAGTGTAGGAACGTGCTTTGCTTTTTCCAAAAAAACAGATTTCTCATTGTGACAACAATATGGCCTATACTTCCTTCTTTCTGAGAATGTCCTTACACTAAGGACACACTAGTGACAGGCGGTGCCATGGGCAAACAGCGGGAAGAGGAACCCACTGGCAGAAAGCGGACAGGAAGATCCAAAGGGCGAGGTACAAGAGGGCAAATCCAAAGGGGTAGTCAAGTCCAGTCCGGGTCGAGGCAGGCAGTTAGGATTCAAGATCGGTAGGCAGGCCAAGGGGTCAATAATCAGGAAGTTCAGATGAGGGGTCAGGGAACAACAGCAGGGTCCAACAAAGGGGCTAGGTGATCGCACCATAGAGGTGGAATAACTCAGCAACAAGTAAGGGCTCTGACCAGGTTTTATAGCCAGGGGAATCAAGGCCACTCCCTGGTCGCTGAGGGCGCAGGCGCACTACACGCGCGCCCCCTGCAAGCTCACGCAGTCTGTCCACCTACGCGCGTGCCGCGTATCTTGCGCATGCGCCCCCGCAACCCTGTCGCCAGGAGTTCTGCCAGGCCGAAGAAGCCCCTGTGCCCTACACCATACCCGGCGGCCCCGAGGAGAGGTGACACCCCTGGTTCCCTTGCACACTGGACCGCATGCTAAAACGTTGAGTATTAAAAAAAACACACAGTCTGAACCACCAAACAAAAATAAACTGCAAGAATAAAGGGTAACTCCACTTTTAAAAAATATCAATGAAAACACTCGTTCACACCTAGGCGTATTGTATATGCGCGTCTGGCGATTCGCGGTAAAAAAGTTGCGCGACCGTCGCGCGTTTCAGAAGGCTACTTGGCTGTATCCCAATGGAAACACGCAACAAAACGGCCCAAAGTAGTACCTGTACCTTTTCAGGCGTGGGCCGTTTTGTAGCGCGTTAGGGACGGGTGGAAATACGCCAAGGTGGGAACCAGACCATTGAATACAATGGGATTTATATTTTTGAGCGTTTTGTAGAGCGTTCGTCGAGCGTAGAACGCGCTACAAAACGTTCAGGTGTGAACGAGGGCTAACGCTGGGTTCACACCTAGGCGTATTGAATATGCGCGTTTGTCGCGCGGTTCGTGTCCCGCGTTTTCGCGGTAAAAAAAACGTGCGACAAACGCCCGTTTCCGTGGGCTACTTGGCTGTATCCCAATGGAAATGCGAGACCAAAACGCCCCAAAGAGGTACATGTACTTCTTTGGGCGTAGGCCGTTTTGTAGCGCGTTCAGACGGGCTGAAATACGGAAAGGTGTGAACCATACCCATAGAAAACAATGAGATTTTCAAGTGTGTACGTTTTGTACAGCGTTCATAGAGCATTGAACGCGCGACAAAACGTAAAGGTGTGAACCAGGCTTAAGGGTTAATTACTACTAAAGGGATGCTGACACTGCACCTTTCCTCATTACAGCATGGGAAGTCCACCAGCTGTTTGGAACGAACCCTGACCCTCCCATTCAGGAATCAGTTTGAAAGGACACAGATCAGCCAGAGAGGATTGATTTTTTTCTCAACAGAAGTGGCATTACTCTTTAAGTTTTATTTTCTGACCATGTTTCATGTTATACCCATATTTAGGGTGTAACATGAAACATAGGGGTCTATTCACTAAGCTGCCGTAGGCAGCCGAGTGACTAGTCCACCCCAAGCTAAGTGGGCCGAACGCTGTTCGGCTATTCACTGTAGGCTGGTACGGCTGATTCCAGCCATATATCGGCTGAGCAGCATTCGGCTTGGCTGTTCTGCCCGGTCCCTCTGTGGAACCGAGCAGAAAAGAAAAATAGTTTAAGAAGTAGGAAAAAAAAGATTAGAAAACGATTGTGCTGAGCTAGCAGTGACAGCTAGCTCCGCCCAACTGTTTTCTATTGGCCGGGCGGTTCTGCTGCTGTCAAAAAAAAACCGAACACACCATAGGAATGCAAAGCTAGATTCCTATTGGCTATTTCACTTTGCAATAGCCAATAGCAAACTAGCTATTGCACCCGCCCTCTGCTGCTGTCAATCACCAGAGGGGGACCTGATGGAGAACTGTAGATCCCCCTCTGCTGATTGACAGCAGCAGTGGGCGGGTGCAACAGCTAGTTTGCTATTGGCTATTGCAAATTGAAATAGCCAATAGGAATCTAGCTATGCATTCCAATGGTGATTTCTTTTTTTTTTCCTCTGACGGCAGCCAATGACTCCGATGTCAGAATAAAACAAATTAAAAAAATAAAACCGAGCAGGGAAAGGTTTACTCTGCTCGACCGAGCAGAGTAAACCTTTCTGGGAGATAGTGTTTCTCTCCCGGGCGGCCGGGAGCCTATTAGACTCCCAGAGCGTCCGGGGGAGGAATGACAGATGGTGTTTCTGGTTACCAGGTAACCAGGAATGCCATTTGTCATTACACACTGAGAACACGGAGAGGGCACTCTCAGTGTGAAATGACAGCGTCCCTGGTTAGCTGGTAACCAGGGACGCTGATCTCTCTGCAAGTGGCCGGAGCCAGCCATGAGATGACGGCTGGCTCCGCCCAGCTGTCAGAAGCAGGCTGTCGGCCAGCCGCGGCATATGCCTTCGGCTCGACTGAACCGATCGGCCGACTTCGGGAACTGTGTGGGCTATCCTGAATAGCCCGTACAGCAGCCCTTTGGTTCTGTTGAACCGAAGGGGTTCTGGGGCCGAAGCAAGCCGAAGCTATGGCTAGATCCTTCGGCAGCTTAGTGAATAGACTCCATAGTCAAATCACAACCAAGAGGAAGGGTCTGCAGAAGCCAAAACATTGTAGCGGTGATCCACTGATCACAGTTGCAATGATTTACTGGCTATAATGCAAAAAAATAATAAATGCACATTTGTCTTTTATGAAAAAGTAAACTTTTTTTTTTCCCCTAAAAGAATTTCCCTATAAGTGTTGCCATTGTTCTTTCCGATCATGCTTAAAGTGCAATTAAACCCAAAAGCAAACATTTTATATATTGCAGCTTAACAATTCTTAGATGTGGTTCCTGTATTAGTTTTCTTTTTTTAGGCATTTTTCCACCTTTTTTTTCACCTGTTATCCGGCCAGTAAGTCTATTATTGTTCAACTTCCTTTAACAGGCCAAACTATCCAGCAAAAGTGGCAGATAGAAAGCTGAGACAAACCTTAACACTGTCAGCGGTGCTTACGATGGTCAGAAGGGTTTTTAAAAAACATCACATCCCTGTCTGCTTTAAACCCAGCAATACACTGTGGCAACAACTGGTTCACCCAAAAGACCCAACACCAAAACACAAGATGAACAACATTGTGTATGCAGTCCAGTGCAGTGAGGAGTGCTCAGAATTGTATATCGGTGAAACAAAACAGCAGCTACACCAGCATATGGCACAGCATAGAAGAGCCAAGCCCTCTGGTCAGGATTCAGCAGTATACCTATATCTAAAGGAAAAAGGTCACTCCTTTGAAGACAGTCAAGTACGCATCCTAGGCAGGGAGGAGGACTGGTCCAAAAGAGGTGTGAAAGAGGCCATTTATGTAAAAATAGAGAAACCAAGCTTGAATAGAGGTGGGGTGAGGTGGGACATCTATTGTCTGCCACATACAATGCTGTTTTAACACCTCTCTCTGGGCAGGTTATTAACACCTCCTAGACTCCAATTATGCAAATGTTATCAACACCTGGTTGCGACTAACAGATTATGTGGGTTGGAGCAACATTCACCATATTTATTCCCAGATAATTTTTTGTACAAGTCATTCTGAATTGAGAAAGCTGGTTGGATGACCAGTGAAACATCTTCAAGAAACATACAGCAAGTCCAGTTGCGTTGACTTATTTTTTACAGATATACCATGACCTGGATGAATGGGAACCTTCACAGACATACAATGGTCACCTTTATTCATTTATGTAAAATCTTTATCCCAAAAGGGGGAAAAAAAACCCTGTAATGGCTGTTAGCTGGAGTTCAGATTACATTTTTTAGTCATCTCCATCTAAATCTGCTAGTGCATCAAACACTATCCTCCCCAGAGGGTGATAATGCTGCTGTCTAAAGGTGACTCCATGGCTCCTCTGTAGAGTGGAACCACCCTAATAAAGGAAGTGTGTTACTGGCCGGATCCCCAGGTAAAAATAAAGGAAAAGAAAACGAATGCAGCCAATTCATTTATGGACCGGCAAGCTGCAATACGGTATATTACATTTTTGGATTGATGATGCTCATTCATTGCATAAAGCAACCCTATCAAAAATAAATAGTAAAAGCCATGATACCTATAAAACAAATTGCTTACCTTTCTTGGTGGCCATGCCGCTGAAGGCTGATCTGATCTTGTCCACCAGCACCTGGCATACTGAACCACATCTTTAGGTGGGGGATCAGAAATCCAACATTCCCAAACGTGTTGCCTGAAGAGAGTTATTCTTTACCGGAGAATCTTTTTTTTTTTACATTTACATTTCTCACAGTATCTTTTTTAATGTACAGGAAGGTGACTCACAAAACTGAATTAGAAAATAGTCATGTCAACTGCCTGATTGTGCAGCATGGCAGGGGTATGTGAATCAAGAGTGGCTGTCCAGGTTTTAGGTTTCTCTGGCAGTTTAAAAAGTTCATAAAATAGGGCAGTAATGTGCAGTACCTTCCCCAGCCCACCGATGCACCGCTCCCAGCCCGCCGACAACCCTCCCCCCAACCCGGTCACCAAGCTATGTTTGGAGGAGGGAAGGAGGGAGGAGGAAGGGAGGAGACAGGGAGAAGCCTCCCTGTCCCTCACTTGCTAGTCACTGGTGAAACATTGAGATCAATGTAATCAGTGTTTTTTTAATCTTTTTTTTTATTGGATAGCTTGGACCAATGATGCTTTGCCATTGGTCCAAACAATCCACAGAGCTCAAGCCTCTAACACAGATTAGAGGCTGTTGCAGCTCTTGGCTCACTATGTTAGGTTACACAAGCAGTGGGGAAGCCCACTGCTGTGTAACCTAACTTAGCTGTCAAAAGCAGGGTGCAGCGCCACCTGTAATTACAAGGCAACGCTCCGTCCATGACAGGTTACACAGTGGGGAGGCTTTCCTTGCTGTGTAACCTGTTACAAGCCGCTCTCAATGGAGAAAAATACTGTCAGCTACAGACTTGAAGCTGACAACTTTTTCCTCCAAAATTATAGATGAGGCTCTGCCCCACCTGCCTCCCCTGACTGCACGTCATGATATAGGAGTGTGTGGGTCATAAAAGCTTAAGGTTTTGGAGGCATTTGATGTCAATAGTGTCAATAGTGTTGCATGAAAAGTATAACCCTAACTGTGTCACATTTTGGCGTTGTGTTGGGACATGCATATAGTATGGTGTCGCACAATACTAAAGTAGACATTCAAAATTAGGCAAAATACACTAAAACCTTCAGAGACAGGAAAACCTTCAGATCGAGGAAAGTGACCCCAACATGCTTCATAGCATCTATATTATTCAATCACACAGTTCTACCCTACCAGTACAGCTACTGGCTTTTTACTGGGGCTAAGAGATGCATCTTTCATTTTACCAGAAATCACACCGTCACATTTCAACCACTACAGGATTATGGACCTGAGCAATCATTAAAGTGCCACTAAACCCTAAATTAAAAAAGAAATAACATATCCGATACCTACATTAGTAGACACCTATGTCCCTTGTAATGTCAGTGTCGTAAAGTACATCCAGAATACACTAAAATGTTACCCTGCACCAACTTCCTTTATGAGGGTGGCTACGTTTGCTCTACAAGGTCCCAGTTAGGGAAAAAGAGATGCGCATAGAAAAGCGTGCATAGCAATTTTAAAAGCGAATTCCGGAAAAAATTATTGATAACACTTGCAGTGGGGCCGCCCCCACACTGCAAGGGTTAGGTGCTCATTTGTATCTAAAGAGGAAAATATAAAAAGTTATATTCACCGGCCAGCTCTTAGCCTGGTCCCTTGAGCTTCTCTACCCATCTGCTGCAGTGGTCTAAGGTCCCGTAAACCATCACGTTCTATACACAATGTATAGGACATGAGGATGCAGAGGGACATGCTGGAAGGTTAACTGGCTCTTGTCTAAATTGGTCTTGTTTGCATGTGAGATGGGGACCTTAGATTGAAAGCTCCTTGAGGGCACGGACTGATGTGAATGTGCACTATGTAAAGAACTGCATAAAATTGTCAATGCTATATATATAACCTATAATAAACAAATAGATATACAAAAAGCACTAAGATTGCTGCTGGGAAATGCTATCTTGAATGTGATGTCAGCCGACTCAGAGCTGTTACTCGAGTTACAATCTATAGTATTTTGTTTTGCTCCTCCCCCAGCAGCTACATAAAAGGTTATTTAGGGAGGTGAGGGGTAGAGGGGCAGCACAGAGAGTAATTAGACATTTCCAGAATAAGAGAAGACAATGATGTGCAAAGAAATAGGGGGCTATGCTAGGGAACTGGCTCTCTTGGAGTAGTCACATTTTATACATCATTTCTGGTTGGAGGATAATAAGAAGACCTTGCATTGAAGGGTTCCTCAAATTAGCTGATTACCACATTGCTACCTTTATCTTTCCCTCTTTCTATAAACATGACCTTCCTTCCAATGATCCATGAGGTGTACTGACTGAATTTCATCTGTCACTCTCTTGAACTCTAACTTTTAGCAATTAGATGGAATACATTTTCTTAGATCCTTATGGGACATTGTTACTTCAGCACCAAGAAGCCTACAGGGAAATGCTGCAGGAACAGAGAAGTTAAATTATGGTTGTCAGATGTCTCAAGTTAGTAAGAGAGGTAATTTAACTAGTCCTGTCACATGGAGAGTGTAAAATGCTCACACGATTCTAGAACCCGAGAAGACACTTGGTGAATGCTGGGGAAAGTTTTCAATTGCTTTAGAACTGGAGACAAAAGCACTCATCTGACATCAGTCATGATTACAATCACTTCAGCTGATGCCATATGAAGGGAAATTACCTCTGTGTGTAATAAAGAATGTGTAGCAACCCCCCACCCCCACCACCCGGAATATGCGTATTTCTCCTTTTACAGTATTACTAAAACAGATTTCACTTAAGTGGGGTTTCTACTCGAACAAGAACTAGGAAAAGCCTTCAACCTTATATGGATCATTGTGACATCATTGCCCGTATTTACTTGTTAAGATACATTTCACATTCAGCTTTTTTCAATTATCTGTTTAAAAAGAAAGTTTAGAGTATCGGGTCTGATGATTTTGATAAGGACATTTCTTATTAGGATTATCCTGGGCCTTATCAGGAAGATTTTATCTCATGTGTTTGTATTGTCGTAACAAAGATAAGGGTAAAGAGGGGAAACATAATCTGGAGATGAGTTACAATAGCAGAATACACATCTAAATGACATTCAAGAAGTAAATTAATCTGTTTGTGTTTTTATCTCACGGCATTATAATAAAGGGTTTTCAAGAGCTGTATCTTAACCTATGCAGCCATTCTTTCAGAAATCTATATCTAAAATAAAGTATATGGCAAGAAAATTTAGCTTACACACTGAAAATGTATAGAAAGGCAAACTTTTTTTAGTTTTGAATAGTGTGGGATGGTTAGATCTTTTGGGGTTCATTTACATAAAGTGACATTATAGTCAAAATGTTTTAAGCTATTTTAAATGCTGATTAAATAATTAACAATGAATGATGCTTCTTGATGTTTAACCATTTTAGCTTCCTGTAGAATCAGCTGGTCATCTGAGCACTGGCCTTGATATCCTGTGTTGGGTTGGCTCCTTTCCCTTGCAGGGTCCTACGGAGCCACCATTGTGTGTGCTAGTAAGCTGTGTGTCTTCACAAAAACACAGGCACATCATGGCAAGGCATACCACCTCTCTCTTCCTTCCTCCAAGCTAGTAGATGGACATCTTCTGGAGATTTTTCTGTCCCTTGCGATCTTGTACTGGACAGGAAGTTCAGGCAAGCAGAGCTGAGAGAGATGGTGTCAACTGTTTGGAAAAACAATGACTGTAGATGTTTGGGCAAAAATGTAAATACATACTTTGCTGGGCAATCACATATTTGTTTGATCTCAATTGATTATTAAAAACAGTTTGAGTGTTTAATACTTTAAGGCCAGTAGGCTGTTCATTTTGCAAGAGAATTTGCATTTTGCATGACTTCCATCAACCAATCATATGCATGCAAAAAAGTTATGTTTGTTATCTTCTTTGCACGTGATTGGGTATACTTTGATAGGTGAAATTTTGTTGCATTAACTAAGCCAAGGGAAATCTCTCCTGCAAAGTGAAAATGTCCTTGCAAAGTGAAATGCTTATTTACCTTAAGTAAATCAACCCCTTGACTCAGGCAAGCCTGCAATGGCAGCATATCGTAGTGATTCATTCCTGCTGTTGATTTATTTTAGTAAATGATATCCGGAGAATGAAAAAAGTCCACAGCACAACTAGATACTGTAGATGTCGAACATTGGTTATTTTTTTATAAACTGCAGCAAATACAAAAGGCAAAGGATCAAAGATGGAAAACTTAATGTAGAGTATTGGGAAGCAAATCAGGTTTGCAGTATCTTGGTTGCTGCTTTTCTGCTGCACAACTGTTTCTAAGTAGATATAGATGGATTCCATTGCAGCCCTGGTTGCAATATGCAATAGTGGCAAACTAATCATGCCTTTCCCCCAATTTAGGGCTTAAAAGTTATGCTGAATTGTAATGAAATATGATTAAAAAATGTATATCAAGTGGCTGCAAAAATTGTCTAATAAAAAAACAGAACATTTGGCAAATTCCTTTATCCAAAACTAGTGTGTCTGGTTTTTATGAATAGACCATACAATAGGTAAAAAAGGTTGTTGAAAATTTTACATACACAACTATTTCACCCTGTATAAGTAGTCCTGCTGATACAAAAGCCCAATGCAATGAGGAATATAACAAAATCCAGAGGCTCAGTATAAACTGCATTACGGGAAGCTGTCCATGGTGCTGAAGACTTTCTCTTCTGTTTGCTGAAAATAATGGGCTACACAGATAAGTCTAAAGAGCTGATAATGCGGAACTATTCTGACTCTGATTGTTGTGATAGCGATTTATCCCTTGTGAGACCTCTATGCCTGGCCTGTATAAGCAGATTCAATCACTGAGGACATTCATTGTCAGATAGCTGAACTCACCAATACCGTGTTCATCCACAAAGGTTGCTTTATTCTGTACGTGCAGACAACAGGATAACAGCGATGAATGGTTACAGTATTATGCGGTCAAAAGATGATGCCTTTCCTACGGTACTATGCAGAGTACATGTGTCCTATTACATGTGGCTGTTAGCTGTGGCCATGGCACAGGAAGTACTGACCAACAAGAAGAAGGGTGGGTCATAAATACAGATGAAATGTGTCATCACGTGAGGAAAGGAATACAAGAAAAACAGGTTTATTAAAACAAAAGGCCACTAGATGGCAGCATAGGAACTAAATATATAAAACGTCCATAGGAAAAGGTATAGGAAAACAATCTATATAAAACTTCTATCTAAATAAACTTCTATGCCCCATTGGGGCGGCACAGGAACTACAAGCAAAATACAGGATTCAATCACAAACAACTTCTTAGCTGTGTCTGTATTTTAGTTTTAGAAGAGTCGAATTGAAGAAAAACTAATGATCTGTGCGAGATTCAGAATGTTATGACTCCATAGGCCTGTCGTTAGGTAAGGTTTTTGCATGCATCCGGAAGCTGGCTAGTCATTGCATGCTGGGTGATCTGAGCAAAACGTAGACATCCCATATTCAACAATGGTTGATCAGTATAGCAGCTGGAAACTGAAGATTTTGTTTTTGTCAAAGTAGACATGTGCCAATAAAGTGTAAGATTACTGAAGAGCTTGACTGACATCTGCTAGGATTTAGGGTGTCCCATACTAGTTTTTCATTTAATCAAATCAAACTTTTTAGGCACCCTGACATCTCAAATACAATATAAAAAATAACAACAACTCTCCATTTCCCATCCAACACTGGAATCTTCTTGTGCCCATTCAGCTTTACACCCTCGGTCAGCATGCTTAACCCCTTCGTGACTGACGACGTACAGTGTACGTCGCCAGCATCGGACTCTCAGCTGTCCTCCTGTGTTCACTCTCCTCTGACAGATCTCCTTTGATCTCCTACTATCAGCAGTACTGAATAGGTTCTTCACACAGCTTTACATGCTTATGAGCCTCCCTTTGCATTACTCCCCAGTGTGCAACTACCCTGCACACGATGCAGAGTTGCTTTGCCCTACTGAATGTCTGTTTTCTCCTGTTGGTTTTCATTATGTGCCTTTACTGAAGTTCACACACTCTGTTGACACATGCTGTGAGAAGTGGCACATGCAGTCAGAAAAGACACATTCAGTCATAGCACACACAAATAGTCATAGCAGAAACATACAGTAAGAGTAGACAAATGCAGTCAAAGCAAATGCCTAAAGACAGTGCAGACCCACACAATGAGAGAAGTAGTCAAACACAGTCAGGGGAGGCATACACATTCAGAACGTACACTGTGAAACCAGATACAGAGTACACGTATGCACTGAGGGTGCATGAATATGGTGAGAACACACACACAGACAGGGTAGGTGCATGCAGTGGGAACACACCCTGGTAGAGCAGACACATGCAGTGAGAGCATACACACAATCAGAGCAAACATATGCTGTGAGAGGAGACACATTCCATGAGAGATGACATAGGTTACGAGAGCAGTAACCCATAGACAGAGCTGGTACTCTTTGAGAGCAAACACACAAGTACACATAGTCAGAGCCCACATTCATTAAGAGTGTGCGCAAATTCAGAACCAAACACAGTCAGCTGGAAGAGGTACGCACAGGCAGATCATACCAAAAAAATGCTAATTCAGAGACAACACACAGAGTCAGAGAATAGGCATATCACACAGTTAAAGCACAGACAGGGTGGGCACAGTCAAGAGTGTACAAATACCCTGCAATAGTACTTATTAATATTGTAATACGCATTGTCCAAAGAAAGAGGTGGCAGCATGATGGAAGCACAATCACAGCATCTTACAGTTAAATAATTTGCACTGTTTAAGAAAATCCTCTGATAACATTTCAGCATGAATTTATGTATATAGTCAGGCACTGGCTGGCAGGCTTGTGAATGGTGTACATGTGTCACCTAGGTATCTCACATACACATGGTAATGGCTTCAGGGTTTATGATAAATATGGAGAAGCAAATGTGTTGTTTTCTCACCATCTCAATAAGTCCTGTTCCAAGCTCTGGAGCCAGGGGGCTTCGCAGAGCTGTGGGTGGGATAAAACCTCTATTCCTAGGTCCATGTCTTAGCTGGTAGCCAGACCTCATTATTACTCTTAGCTGCCCACAGACCTTAATGTATGTGAGCTGACTGGTGCTCAGGGCTCTCTCATTCTCTTTGTTGTAAGGGTCTGCTGCTTGGGGAAAAGGCTGACTGCTAACAGAACACTAAAAAGGTACAAGTAATGCCGGTTTGTTAGTCAGGAACTGACCTGAGTTTAGTTAGTGGCTTGGATAAAGAGATGTTTTGTTTGTTTTATGTTATGGATGGCTGTATTCTCCATTAATGGTAGGTTTCCTGCCTTGTTGAATAAAAGTCCAGGACAAACATGCTTGGACTGTTCCTAAACCCTGTCCTGCGCTTGGTTTACTGCTTCTGATGCTGCTGCTTGCCCCCATTACAAATATATATATATATATTTAGCTATATAGCTATATATTTTGCAATATCTATATGCTCGTAAATATAGAGAAATAAGTGATAAAAATTAAAATCACTAGGGATGTATGCCTGAAACACGACATAGCATGGTTAATTTTTGGAGCTTTGCTTCATTAGGAAGTGTAACTGCCCTGGGACCTTTCAACTCTCTTTGCGTGTTAAGATCTTAATTTGAATTTAAGCTCTGCGTAGAATGCTATGAAAAAAGCCCTTACAGCGATAAAAATCCTTGTTAACAAACAATATTATTTATATGACATTTATATTATTGTATTTCTAAGATTGACAAAATCTATAAATTAAAGTTTAAGAAAATTAAAAGAATTCACCCAGTTCTAGGAATTATAGAATAACAGCAACACATTTTCTAACCAGAACAAATCTGTCTGGACGCCTTCACCTTCATAATACCGCTCTTCTTGTACTGCTGCTAGTGTACCATATTGTGGGCACCAGATTCTTTGTCAGGGCATTGATCAGCTGTCAAGTTCCTCCGGTGGTGTAGATGTAGATAGCCAGCAGGAGGGAGAGAAGATGTGAAGAAAAAGAAGGAAAGTTACCACCAGCCGGAATCACCCGAGATCAAGCAGCTTGGTGTTGGTATCTACTATTTTACTGAATGTTTTCATTTTCACACATGCTCTAATGTCCTGAAATGTGATTGGAAAGACAGGAACTTTAGATAGGGTTACCTTATGATACAAGTGTCTCAAAAAAGCCAAATGTGAAAATATACAGTATGTAAAATTAAATATAAATTACATTTATATATGAATTAAACATACAATGCGCAGGTGCATACCTGTATATTAATCTTCAGATATATCTCTACATTCATCTAAAATACACATTTATCATGGTCCGATTTCATCAAAGTGAATTCTGATTGGTTTGGTTCTAATCTAACTGAAAGAATATTTGTGTAACTGCACTTAAAAATATAATATTCCTTATTGAATAAGGCCAATTGAACCACTAATGAAACCACTAATGAATGGCATATCTATTCTGTGCAGATGGTGTAAAGTTGAACTTCAGGCAAATAGCTAAAAGCGGAGATTAAATGCTGTATATATATATACATATATATATATATATATATACAGTATATATATATATGGGAGCTGTTTTGTCTGCCAATTTATAAAGCTCTGTTACACAGTACAGCCCTGTCTGGCAGGATAGGGGCCCTCACTTTTCACTGCTGCACTTAGAGGTCTCTGCCTGACCCCCACCCTGTGATTGGACAGTGCACGAAGAAGCAGCACAGTGATGAGCTCATCTCTCTGTCACACTGCTTCCTCCTCCAATGTTTATTTCACTGCAAAAATGTTTATTTCACTGCAGCACACCTGATTGGCTGTTTGTGCTGCTTCTCCCTCCCCTTCCCGGAGCTCTGGTCTACAGAGCTTGCAAGAGGCTGATGATACTATGTCAAAATAAGGTGCTGCTTTAATTGAAGAATTAATGAATACAAAGCTGCATTACTTTGTGTAATTTTATATCAGTTTTTTTCTAACATCTGTCTCCCATTGGGGTGATTTCTTTTACCCCCGTTCTGTAGACGCAACAGAGGAAATCTCTCCAAAGTGTGGCAAATGCTCTCTTAGACAGTTGTCACCAGATGTTTTTCCTACTGAATTTTTTTTTCTTTCTTACTTACTTACTAAACTCAAGGGTTAAATCTTAAAAATGCATTCAAGTAACATACATATTAACAATATAGTACATGATTTGTGTATCACTGGGCTGTAGATCCTTTAAATCATTTCTGAATTGGTGCTGATTGGTCCTTCCTTCTGGAGGGGGGCTACTTTTGCTCCCCATGGTCCCTGTGTGTGTTGTAAAGTAGCCACCGCTCCAAGCTCACTCCTGTAATGGACTACAATCTCAATACAAATTAGTAAACTAAACATGAGCTTGTAGTCCATCATGGGAGAGCACTTGAATCAGCAGCTACTCTACAACACACAGGGACCATGGGGAGCAAAAGTAGCCCCCGTCCAGAAGGAAGGACAGTGTCAGTACCAATTCAGAGATGATTTGAGAATCTACAGCCAAGTGATACACAAATAAGGTACAGTATTGTTAATAGTTAAGGTACTTGAATGTATTTTTATGATTTAACTCCTGAGTTTAGCGTCACTTTAACTGAGGTGACAGTGGTCACCAGGATGAATAGAGAAATTGAATCTCAACTGTTGTAGACAGACAGCAATAAAAAACTAAGGGATGTTTAACCTCTCCACAGTCCATCCAAAACTATAAAAATTGTCTTTATATATATATTTAAGTTGTTCTAAAGTACAAAGTTCCCTCTCAGGGATAGCTATGTACTGTTATTCAATTATTTTTTCTTGTCAGTGAGGGTTGTACGGCCTCTTGTAGGTTGATCAGTCTGCTGCCTGAGTTCAAGGCCAATAAGTAACACTCTGTTTAGTCTGCTGGTGGAAGATAACACTGCCAATTAAAGTGACCCTGCCACCATGGTGAAACCATAAAATCAGATTCAGTATGTAATTAAAGAAGCTAAATATTGAATATTTACCTTTCCAGTTGGACACTGGAGTTCTTTCTGTTGACCTCTGGGAGGAACCACATCACCTTATCTGACAGACCCGGAAATGGGAGAGCAGTGGTGTAGCGGTTAGTGCTTCTGCCTTGCAACACTGGGGGTCCTTGATTTGAATCCTGACAAGGTCACTATCTGCAAGGAGTTTGCATGTTTTCCCTGTGCTTGCATGGGTTTCCTTCCACACTCCAAAGACATGCTGGTAGGTTAATTGGCTCCTGTCTAAATTGGCCCTCCTATGTGAGATGGAGACCTTAGATTGTAAACTCCTTGAGGGCAGGGACTGATGTAAATGTGCAATGCATAAATTGTGGGCACTATATAAATACTTGTAATAATAAAATATTAGATAGCAGCAGTGGTTGTTGCTATTTAAGAGAGAAAACATTTAATTAACAACCTGTTGGAGTGGTAAGCATTCAACTTCTTTCACAGAGTGGATCAGGTTTTATTTTTTTTATTTTTTTTTACTGTGGTGACAGGGTCACTTTAACAAAGCCTTTAGCTTTTTTCCATGAAATCCTGACAGTACCTTTGTAATATGAAAGATAATGAGGGTTTGTTCTTGGCACTGAGCTCAGATAGAACAACCTTATAGCCCGGCTCTCAGCCTAACATCTTTGCTTTGACAACATGTAAGAGAAATAACACCGCTTCTTCTCTTTGTTTATAAACCTCTATGATTGAGCATGTTTGTGTTGAAATGCATAGAGATGAGCAGACCCTGAAAGGGACTGAGCGGTATCTTCTTGAAGTTAATAAAGCTGCTTTTATTGGAGTTGTGGCATCGAAGTGCGAATTTTTTAGATTTAAAGACTGCTTTGACATGGTCACAATACAAACAATTAAATAAAAAACAGGTAATCTCTGAGGTCATTATTAAAATTATTTGTTAGTGGAGATTCAATTGTTTCAGATTATATCAAATATACACATTCTCATTGTTGACTGATTCTCTTTATTGTTGACCGATTCTCTTTAAGGTACCAAAAAATGGATTCAAGGTGAATTTATTTAAAATATCTAGAGCATTGTTAGTTTATAATGCCTGCATACCATCCTGTACTGCAATCAACATTTTTTTTTTTTTAATTAATAACAAAAGTGTCAGTTTTGCGCCTAAAAATCAGCTTCTGTCATGTTTTTAAAGCTACACTATAGATTTTGCAAGCTCTGTAATGTAGCACAACAGGGGATCACGTTTACTCAACTCAAAAAGATTGCCAAATGATTTTGTTGCCAGAAAATATTAAATTAAATACAATTGAAAATCTTTTGTGAAAATTATATATTGTACAAAAAAATGGCGATATTATCAAATTTGTGTTATTTTGTTTCTGTCTTTTCTGCTACGCCGGGTGTATGAGAAACCCATGAGGAAACATTACTGCTCTATGTATAAATAAGGAACGGTGCACACCTTATTGAAGACAACATGAACACCAATAATCCAATGAGCTGCTCACATGGTTTAACATGAGAGTCAGACTTGAGCTTCTACAGTGAGAGTACAGTCATCAATTATTATAAATTATTTATCTTAATATATCCCATAACTGTATCCAATTTGAAGTTAAAATGCCATAAATAAGAAGCAACTGGCTAGAAGTGCAAAGGTTGTCAGTTAGGGTGTCATGCCACCCACATGTCATTGGTGACACATTGTAGCAGAAGCAATAGATGAAGTTGTCTCCCAGAAGATGGCTGCAAAAATTGTTGCACAAAAGGCAAAATTCACTTTTTTTTTAAAGCTGCTATTTAGATCATAGGAAATTAAACCTTGAACAGCACAAAACACTAAAGAAGTCATGTACTTTGGTGACTATTCTTATCCAAACTGGGCTTATAAATCTGTTATTTGCCCAACTGGTGGCATCACAGTGACGGTTATTTAAAGTGTAAGTAAACCCGAACAATGAATGTTTTTTTTGGTCCATTTTGTTTTGTTAAATATACAATTGAAAGTGATTTGTTATATCTGTTTGATAAGTGCAAATACTTGGTGATCCTGCCAGAAACTGATAACTTCCCATGATCTTTGCCTTTGCTGCACTCTTATCAGTTAGATTATTGTCAGTTATCTCTAATGATTGAGACCAGAAGAAGAGAGGGGGGTGTTTCTGTAATTCTGTCCTGTTTCTGTTGTCCTGATACAGTAGAGTGAGACCAATGAGAGGAGAAAACAGTGGAACGCACCCGCGTTCCACCACCGCACCGCAGCCCCGGCCACTGTCATCCAGCGACCCACTCCATAATGTTCAACCTTACTGAAAAACAGCAAGCCTCAAAAACCAGCAGTGAGGCTCCCCCATAACTTCCATTTAGGACGAACAGGGGGACTGCACCCTAAACTCCCCAGAGATATCAGATAGGGCGAACCGCCAAAGGTATACCTCAGCCAGGTAAGCCATCAGCTCCTAGTCTCAGATTGTAGAGGAGGAAAAGAAAGGAACGCTAGATGCTGCTGGGTGGCTAATTTTTGATACGTTACGAGCCTATCAGATAGGTGGGGCCATCCCATGTGTGTGCTGACATGGAGCGGTAAGGGAAAAAGTGATCACAGAACGATAATGTTCACGGTAAACTGAGGAAAACAGGCATATAGGTAATAAAAGAGGACTCAATTTTAGAAAAGCTTTAATAAACTAAGAGGCCTACTATGTGACATAAATTGGGATGCAATCTTCTTGAATAGGAACACAGGGGAGAAATGGAGAGGTTTCAAGGAAATTGTGAATAACATTCCATTTACAACTAAATTCAGAAAAGCAAAAATTAAACCAGGGTGTTTAAAAAGCAAGGTAAAACAGCACATAAGAGAGGCCTTCAAAAAATATAAATCAGAAGGGACAGCATCAGCATTCAAAAGGTGTTACTAGCAGGATTACCAGATAAAAATAAAGGTAAAAAAAGCAAAAACAAAGGAAACCAATGCACCCACTAGGGCTGGTAAGCTCCAATATATTACATTTTTGGTTTTGGGCTTAGATTGGCTTTCATGAAGAACTCTGGGAATAATTTTTCTTAAACCTTGCACTGAGGCTAGCCTCGCACTGAGTATAACAAAGTTATACCCACCTTCACCTCGAACATGGCCGGCTGTTAGAGCGCTCCCTTCAGCCTCTCTCTTTCTCCGCTCCAGCGATGGAATGTCCCTCAGAGTCCTCCCATTTAATACACATTGTATAGAACATGATGATTTACAGGACCCTTATACTGCTGGAATGGAGGGAGAAAGGCTGGAAGGAAGGGTCTAACAGCCAGCTGACTCCAAGGAATGGGTGAGTTTAACTTTATTTTCTCACATAGACAAGAACAAGCACTTAACCACAGTGCAATGCGGTGGTAGCCCGAATGCAAGGGTTAAGAAAATGTTTTCCCGGAGTTCTTCTTTAAACCTTGTCCATGGGGAATAACATGACAGTAAAGGTATAAAGGAAGGCCATACATATCATTTTATTGTCCCACATTATGAGTTCAGGTGTGCTAGAAAGGGGGAGTCAAACTGTTAAAACATGGGTGGAGTTCTCTTTAACAAATGGTGACAATCTTTTCATTCATAGAAGATTTATAACAGTCAAATATGTGATCTTGACAAAAAATGAAATAAAAAAATAAAAGAAGACAAAAACCTGGAAAAGACCATTCCATAATGACCTCTAACCTCAATAAAACACAATGTACTTGAATATTATAACTGAGCTATTTCTATTAGGTGCTGGAAAATGAAACCTTTTATTATTTAAATGGATCCCCCCCTCTTTGCCTCAGTTTTGGAGATTACAGATAATTTCCTCCTTGCGAAAAGGGCCTGACCTCATTACATTCCCACCGCTGGTAGATTTACTTGTTCACCTCTCAGTCACACCATCAATGTTCAGATGCCAGGAATAAGAATGTAACAAGGTAGGCTCTCCACCGTTGCCATCTTTGTCAATTTTTAATTGAGTGCATTGAAAGCTAGACAGTCTTACTGGGAAACTGATATAAAGAACGTGTGGTGTTTATGCTTGTCTGAAGCTTATGCCTGTACCCCGGCCATAGGCTGGCCATAGACATGAGATTGGCATATATAGATCTGGATGTTTTTGTCTTATTACGAAATCATCTCACATCTGTGTTGCCGCAGACCACCCAAGCTGACTCTTTAGAGGGGGATATGAATGATTGGACAGATTTGAAGACCGTGTCCAATAGCTATCATTATTCTGCAGATGAGCTAGGACTCGAGCTGTCTGAACATATGCTCAGCCGAGCCAATCATACATTATTGCAGAATATTCTAAAGATAGTTTCACCATTGTTAGAGTTTCAAGTCAGCTAAAGAATTTATACTCAGAAACACAGATTTAGCTGAACATTTTTGCCTACACTATAAGCACTACAAGCAAATGCCTCTGCCTCCTGCTACATCCTAAAGACTTATGGGAATACCCCACTCCACATCCCCACCCTAAAGTCATGTCACTGCCCCTGCCCCCTGTACAGATATAACTTTAAAGAGAAACTTGACTTTGTAGCATGTTTTCAGTAACAGATTAATGTTTTCATTAATATATATCTCACAAAAATGTTTTATATTGTTACAGAAATATTATTCCATCTCATATATATATTATATATATAGGCAGCACCCCTGACCCCAGTGCATATGACGGACTCCAGAGGCAGAGTGGACTAGCATTTCACCCCAGGATCTGGTCCTTGGTATTAGCGGAGCAATGTGAACAGATGGACACCAATCAGATGCAAACAAGGAGTCTGTTGACTCTTACTCAACACTCCTGGGAGAGAGGGTTAGTGCACAAAACACCCATGGACTTGGCAGACTCCCAAAAGAGTGTGATAAAAAGTCCTTACAGCCTTCATAGATAAAGAAACTATAAGCTGATCCGGCATTCTGCGAAATCGGCTCCTGGGTGTAAGATATTGGATAGTTCACCCACCGACACCTAAGGGAGAAGTCCCCACACTTCAGTCAAGGACAAAGCTTCTCAGATACTTCCATTAGGCTGAAGTTTCTCCATGGTATTTCAGATGCCTGGCTGAACATACTAGGTCCAATCTCATGGTCATCCTCCTCAAGCAGCAGGCCTAGGAGCATCAGACATATGACTGCATCCCTCCCCCAGGCAGGAAGCCTGGAGGAAGACTGATTTCCCAAGGTCAATTCTGAATATTAATAACCTCTCCTAGCCTGAACCATTTGCATTTTGAATCATCTTATCTTTAGAAAAGAGGACCATGGACTAATAGGTGTGTACGTCCTCGTCTAACACATTGGTGAGCTTATGTTATTGTACCACAAAATCTTAAGCCTGTCGAGTTCGGTATCTTTTTTTCCATTTTTTTTATACTTATTTAATTTCTAATTTATTGCTGTATATCTATTTTTACTGTACTGTACAATTTCGGTTTTATGAAATTAAACAGTTCATAGAGGACCAAATGGTTCTGAAAACACAGCAGTAGTTACCCCCTTTCAGACACTAAACAAAAATACAACAACATGCAATCAAAATCTTGAACTGGTGTGTTTGGCACAGAAGCACTTTAGGCCCTATGTCTCGTTTTTCTATTTCCATTTTAATTTAACATCAAACTTCTCCAGGATTTATGTGGTACGTTACTTTACCTCATCAGTGATTCAAATTAGGCTTCTTGTTTGTTTATTAAAGAAATGCAATTAATTAGAAGTAACAGAGGATCAGCAAGGTCACAGGCTGCAGGACAATAAGGCACTGAGGGTGACAAGTCTCATACATCATATGGAACTGAGGAGATTATGCACACACACGCTGTGTTAATTGTGTATGCTCCTGATTCAGACATAATTAATAATGTTTTAGGAAATGCAGAGACAGAACCAATGATAACAGGACCACAAGTATTTACTGCCATTGTCAGACTAGTCAATAAAAGGATGCTTCTATTATCACAATTAGGAAGGATACAAGATTTTGTAATTGTGTTATTGTTTCATTTTCACAGATTTGCATGTTAAATGTTCTAAAGTATGTACTAGAGAGTGTAGATAGATTATTTGCAGAACGTCAAACATAAAAATAACTCCTTCTAAAACCCTCCCTTTCTCTGCAGGTACTTACTCCCACCTCTTAAATCCTCATCTAGGTGAATATAACCCCCTGCAGCTTCCTGGAATAAACATCATGTATATCCTACCAGTGTCTCATGCATGTGCAGTAAGGGGCTGGCTGTGAGAAGAATTGGGTGCAAGGGAGAAAGAGCTGGACTGCATGGGCTTATAGTAATGTGTTTTCTAAAGGCTTCTTTACACCATACTGTTGTGCTAAATGCACACTATCCATACGTTTAGAACATACATGCTGTGGCACAGTGCACCTAGCATGCAGTACCATGAGCTGGTGCCTTGCATTTCCAGTTATTTAAATGCCACCCCAACGCACCTATTGGTGGCCATGCATTGCAGACAGTACCACAATACCATGAATTGCACAAAAAAAAAAAACAGGAGCATGCAATGCACAACCACTGGCAATCAATGGCAATGCATAAGCGCTACCACACACTAGGTGTGTTGTGTGACAGCATGAGCTAAACACATGGATACCACACATGTAGTGCAACTCTATGATGTAAGCAAGCCCTAAAAGTCAGCAGCTACAGTACTTAGGGGTCTATTCACAAAGCTGCCGAAGGATCCAGCCGTAGCTTCAGCTGAGCCTTCGGCTAGCTTCGGTTGCGGGAGCCCTCGGTTCAGTCGAACTGAAGGGCTGCTGTATAGTCTATTAACTATTGGCCTTATAGGTGGCTGAGCGGCTCAGCCGAGCGCAAGGCATATGCTTCGGCTCGGCTGAGCCGAAGTGACAGCCGAAGCGGGGCGAAGGCCGGCCACATGCCTCGCAAAGACAGCTGGACGGAGCCAGCCATGATCTCACAGCTGGCTCTGCCCAGTTGTAATGACAGATCAGCATCCCCAAATGACCTGGAGACGCCGATCTGTCATTAAACAATAACAACTGGGCGGAGCCGGCTGTGATGTCACGGCTCGCTCCGCCCAGTTGTTATCCATTGGCTGGGACCTGCTAGAAGAAGCTGCAGGTGGCGGCCAATAGCAAACAGTTGGGCGGAGCTAGCTGCCACTGCAAGCTCCGCCCAATTATTTTTCTTTTTAAATCTTTATTGATTTTTTTTAAATGTATTATTTATTTACATTTTTAATCTTTTTTTTCAACTTTTTTTTTTCACTATTTGCTATTCTGCTCAGTACCATGGAGGTACTGAGCAGAATAGCTGAGCCGAATGCCGTCAGGTGGCATTCAGCTATTCACTCACTGTTGTTCAACCTCTAGGTGAAAAGAGGCAAACGTCAGCGAATGAGCTGCCGGAGCTTTGGCTCAACCGATCCAGATGTAGGATCGAAGTCCTTCTGCACTTTAGCTCACCCATACATGCAGAGCATGTTCGGCTGGCTGAAGGCAGCAGATGTACGGCTGAAATCAGCCATACTGAGCCATAGTGAATAGCCGAACATTGTTCGGCTCAGTTCACCACGGCTCGGTTATTCACTCAGCTTTGTGACAAACCCAGTTAGTTTTCCTATAGCCGGATGAAGTTCAAGCTTAATGTGTTATAGTTGAAGGTAGCTATTTTTTTCTGACTTAGATAAGAAGTAAATAATTAGGAGTGAACCCAATCACTAAAACTTACTTCATGTAGGCAAGTTAATGTAACTTTAAAAGTAATTTGTTGTAAAACTGCAGCTTACATTAACAAATTTGGTGATCCTGCCAAAAAGGGCCTTGTGCAGCCACTTCCCATTATAAGGGGGTAAAAAGGAACAAAATGTCATCCAGGTAGGGTTTGGTTCTACTTTCAAAAACAAGATAACAAAGTATTTGTAGTCCCCATAACAACCTGATCCCAACTGTAATTAAATTGTTCAGGTTACAAAATAGAAAAGGGAAATATGTCTCTGGCTGGAAACTATGAGCAACACAGACACTTGAAGAGACTCCAGATACGTTGTTATCTTTTAAGAATTGAAGCATCACCTGGTACAATAAACCAACTTTTCCCAGCATACTTACTGGCTAGCTTGCAAAAAAACAACCTACATTGTCTAACACTCTTCATTAAAAACAGAGGTTTTAGTTGCACAACTTTTGCAAAAAATGTGGAAGCCACACTGCTTCGTCGAGGCTCCTCTGTGCGGTGTGGTCCCAACTCTAATCTTAAGGTGCCCATATACTGTTTGAATTTTGTCCGGTTCCCCAAAATTTACACAGTGTGTGCCACTGTCTGCACACTTTCGGTTGGCATCCCTCGATCAGCTGAATGAAGGAGCGGGCTGGAAAATTGTCATATGATAGATGCCAGCAGCTAATAGGCTGTCTGCTCTCGTCAGGTATTTTGACAGCAGCCACTGTCAAAATACAATTCAAACAGTGGAATTCCTCGATCAACACACTCCTAAGTGTTGATGGAGGAATCTGCTCTATTTTTCTTGTTTAGCCTGCGAGTTGAATGAGAAAAACAGATCAGTGTATGGCAAGCCTGAGAGAGCATCACCTGGTATTTCTGTATTTTTTCTCCAGAAAATTGCCTGAATATCTGATCTCTTAATACATTCTGAACATGACACAGAGAAACTATTGCTATGTTTTAGTAGATTTGGCATTGATTTTTATTTTTTTATTTGCATCAGACAGGTAAGTGGATGAAGCAATTGATGCAGTCAGCAGCTTACAGTCCTTACATAATGTTTCAATGTCTCCATATAAAATGCTCAGAGACATTGATCTGTATGGTTAGCAAGCTGCAGCTAATCTTTTATGACATAAGACTTTAATTTTTACAAGTACTCTTATTAAAGTGATAAGCTTATAAATCCCACACCATGACAGCTATAGGATTCCGTATCTTTCTGATACCACACTAAGTGTATCTTGCGCTGTTAGAACAATTAAATCAATACTTAGTACATTGGGAAATAGTTTTAACTTACATTTAAGTACCCCAGAGGATTGCCGGAGACATAAATCTGTTAGAAACATCATTTGTCATATTGGGCGTATTATACTAAAAGCATCTTTACCTTCTGAACCAAAACTATAGGTACAAAGAGATAGATAGATAGATAGATAGATAGATAGATAGATAGATAGATAGATAGATAGATAGATAGAACATATTTCAGATGTCATTACTACTTCTTATACAAGAATAAGAGCTTTTATCCTAAATCGGATTGGTTATTACTTTGTTCCTTTACTGTATAATTGAGTTCTATGGATTGCACTGTATGTACATTTATTGGCTGACCAATTTCAACCTTGATTGCTCAACTCACACTAAGTGGTCCTAAATTACAAAGAGTTCAGGTCACAGGATCGACCCACCATATATCCAGAGATAGCACAGAAATGTCTTCCATAAGAACTGTCTGTATTGCCTGATAGCGGCCAATCAAAATCCCTCCTAAACAGCTAAACAGGAAAATACAGTACTAAAATCAGATTGTTTGATCTTGGCAATTTGGACAGTTCTAAGGAAAGCCATTCTAAAAAAATGGGCCCAATATGAGCCCACAATACTAATGTACAGAGCCCAGGGCAAAAAGAAAAATTGTTTTTCAGAACAGCCAGTCAACTGCCCATTCCATATGCACCCTAATGCACCCCACACCATCAGAGATGCAGGCTTTTGAACTGAGCACTAATAACAAGAGGGGGCCCCTCTCCTCTTTAGTCCAGAGGACATGGCACCCATGGCTGCCAAGAAGAATGTCAAATTTCAATTCTTCTGACCACAGATCAGTTTTTCACTTTGCAACAGACCATTTTAAATGAGCTTTGTCCCAGAGAAGATGGCAACATTTCTGGACCATGTTCAGATATGGCTTCTTCTTTGCATGATAGAGCTTTAACTTGCCTTTTTGGATGGCACGACAAACTGTGTTCACAGACAGTGATTTTTGGAAGTATTCCTGAGCCCATGCAGTGATGTTCGTTTCAGAATCATGCCTGTTTTTAATGCAGTACTGCTGTCTGAGGGCCCGAAGATCAGAAGCATCCAATATTGTGT
Source organism: Nanorana parkeri (assembly GCF_000935625.1). Classification (NCBI taxonomy): domain Eukaryota; kingdom Metazoa; phylum Chordata; class Amphibia; order Anura; family Dicroglossidae; genus Nanorana; species Nanorana parkeri. Next base: position 485,340 of record NW_017307301.1, read on the forward strand.
TTTGGCCTTATCCCTTGTGCACAGAGATTTCTCCAGATTCTCTGAATATATGTACTGTATATGATTATATATTTAAAGTCTTTGCAATTTTACATTGATGAACATTATTCTGAAATTGTTCAACAATTTTTAGACCCAACTTTTCATAGATTGGTGAACCTCTGCCCATCTTTACTTCTGAGTCACTCTGACTCTCTAAGATGCTCTTTTTATACCTAATCATGTTACTGACTTGTTGCCAATTAACCTAATTAGTTGCAAAATGTTCTTCCAGCTCTTCCTTGTTAGTACAACTTACTTTGCCAGCTTTTTGTTGCACTGTCCCAACTTTTTTGAGAAGTGTTGCTGCCATCAATTTCAAAATTAACTTATTGTTTTCTTAAAATGGTTCATGTGATATGTTTTCTATTTTCTATTGTGAATAAAATATGGGTTTATGAGATTTGCAAAGCTTTGGGCATTCTGTTTTTATTTTGATTTTACGCACCATCCCAACTTTTTTGGTATTGGGGTTGTAGAAAAGGTAAGCATTAAAATAAAAAAACATTCCAGTGGGCAGGGGGTCCTTTGGGTGGGGGAGCTTGGAGACCAAAGCTGGGCTTTCACTTTCTAACATGTAGAAGAAAGAAGAAGACTGGAAATAAACTAGTTTCTTTGAAGAAAACCTGTCACTGAACGATCGTCTGATAGGGATTTATAGATCCGGTACTAAATTATATGTACAAAAGGTGACTTATCCAGACAGCATGTCTAGGTTTAGTCCATTATTGGGTAGATGTTTGGACTCCTGTGTTCTTAGATTAATGTCTGGCAAAGAATTCTTATTTAAAGAAAGCTTCTTAATATGTCTAATAGAGACAAAATAATGTAACATTTCCATTTAGATTTCAATAAAATAGCAGATGGCGTCAGTTACTGGAAGCAGCATGAGTTTAAGTTGAATGTGTCTAATAAGCATACAAGGTTACAATGTAATGTATTTTTTAACTGGAACTCACCAGGTTCTTTTTGGCCAAGATCAGAAAATCCTAACAGTACCATATGACCTTTTATTGTGACTGAACCATACACATGAGAATACAATTAGGTTAAAAGCTAGAAATCAGTTAGGAAAGGCAGTATTTTTATTTGGAGAGCAGAAGGCAGGGGTCCATAAAGTATATTAAAAGAAGCAGGTTAAAGAAACATACAACTAGAGGAATATAAAGTATTTTAGACAATAGCCCAGTTTTAATGTACTCAGAGTGATCACCTCCAACATTCTCAAATTCGATGCCAAGGCATAAACTCTACAGCAAATGAAGTCCAAATGTAATAATAGAATGAGGAAACAGATCAGTTTCTTAGAGCCTTTGAGAACTTGGAAATGCAGAGATTGTGATGAAAGCATTAAAAAGAAAATTTTACATAGTATATGTTTAACATTAAAGTGGATTTACAATTTGGTAGCAACGAGGGCAGCATATTGCAGGTAGTTTGCGAATGTAAGCCTGGCCTCGTTTTTCTCATTTACTAAGGTTTTAAGGAATTTCAGAATAATATTAAACTCCACATTAGTGGTGGTCAACTTAGAAAATAAAGAGTGCCTTGAGTGCATTCTTGACATTTACAGAATGGTGCACAATAGCTTAAAGCCTATCTCTTGGGGGAAAAACTCTAGGGGACCTGTATAAAGGACTTTTACTTACCTGATACCCAATCCCCTGTCAGCGTTCATCTCATCCTCTCCCACCCAAGTCAGTCCCCTGCTCGCTCTGGCTTGTGGACTGTCCCTATGGGCCCTGCACTGTATGATATGACGTCAGGGGGTCTCTGACCACCGAAGCGTGGGGGGAGGGGGGGAGAGAGGGGGCGAAGCTGGTCTTGGGATCAGGTAAGTAAAAGTCCTTTAAAGGTATCCTATACATTAACGAACATTTAACCCTTGCAGTGCATGGGGTATCCCCACTGCAAAGGGAGGGCTTTTCCCTTAGGCTTTAATTTTCATAAATTTTCAGTTACTAGAACATTACATCACGATATACCTAGGTAAAACAAATGTTTTTGTGTAATACATCATATAACAATAAAGGGTCTGTTTATAAATGTTTTCATGCAAAATTCACCCAGGATTCACACATTTTCCCATTTGAACTTAATATATGATATATAAATCTTGCGTGAAAGTTGTGTGAATCTTGGGTGAAAAAAATTATAAATAGACCCTTAAAGGTTAATTCACATATACGTGTTAGACTAACGTGTGGTAAAATGTGTGGTGTGTTATACCATACATTACCAATTGTCACCCCACCCCACCGTTACAGTGCAGACAGTGCATCTACACTATAGTGCGCCACAACACACAAGCCAATTTACTGCAGTAAGTGTGGTGCAGTCATTCAACCTGAATGTGCTGTCTTAATGCAGCACACTTTACTGCACGGAACTCCATATCATTAACACAGCCGGAATTGCACAGACAATTCTTAAAAATGTAAATCACTTGCAAGTATTTGATGACAAATGCCATCCAAAATATTTTGTTTATTGGGACATTGGGATTAAAGGGGGATTTTTTTTGCTGATTCAATTAACTTATTAAACTTTGAGTTATTTAAAAAAAAATTAAAAAGTCGGCTGATCCTTCGGCTCGCTTCGGCTGCCTCTTCCCTTCAGTTCAGTCGAACCGAAGGGCTGCTGTACGGGCTCTTCACAAAAGCCTGTACAGCAGCCAAGGCAGCCGAGTGGCTCAGAGGAGCCGAAGGCATATGCTTCGGCTCAACGGAGCCAAAGTGACAGCAGGAGCATGGAGAAAGGTCAGCGAAGGGCCGACTGATCTCCACGCAAATGGCAGCTGGGCAGAGCAGGCCGTGATCTCACGGCTGGCTCTGCCCAGTTGTAATGACAGATCTGCGTCTCCTATGACCATTTGGGGATGCTGATCTGTCATTAAACAATAACAACTGGGCGGAGCCGGCCATTACATCACGGCTGGCTCCAACCAGTGGTTATTCAGCGGCCGGGACCTGCTACAAGACTCTGGCAGGTGCCGGCCAATGGGAAACAGTTGTGTGGAGCTAACTGTCACTGCTAGCTACGACCAATTGTTTTTTTTTCCGGGTATCTGTCAGATGCTTCGTTATGCGCCGAGAGTTTCTTCGCTTGCTATTGGGTCGGCGTGTGGCATTTATTTTAATTATTTTTAATTTTCTTTTTTGTTTTTCCTTTTCTTTATACTATTTTTATTTCTTTAAATGTTCCTATTTTAAAAAAAATGTAAATACTTTTTCAACTTTTTAATTTGTTTTCATTTATTTGACTTATTTTCTATTCTGCTCGGTACCTCAGAGGTACTGAGCAGAATAGCCGAGCCAAATGCCGCTCAATGGCATTCGGCTATTCACTTATTGCCGTTTGGCTCCTATGAGAATAGGGGAGAATGGCAGCGTGTGAGCTGCCGGAGCTTCAGCTCAGCCAATCCAGATGTTGGATCGGCTGAGTCGAAGTCGTTCTGCACTTCGGCTCAGCCGAACATGCTCAGTAGACCAAAGGCAGCCGATGTACGTCTGAAATCAGCAGTTCAAGCCAGAAGTGAATAGCCGAACAGCGTTTGGCTCACTTCACTTCAGCTCGGTTATTTACTCAGCTAAGTGAATAACCCTGTAAGACTAAGAAGGTGTGTTCCTGGCCGGTTCACCAGGGGAAAATAAAGGGGGAAAAAAACAGAAAGTGAATGCAGGCACCATATCTAAAAATTACTGAGCTGCAATACATTACATTTTTGTTTTTGGGTTTAGATATGCTTTAATTGAATAAAACTGATTGCTTCTTTGTCCGATCAGAGGTATACTGAGGTAAAACCTAAACAGGCAACCACAGTCAAACATGACTTAACTGGGCTTATTCAATAAGGCAAATGGGCTTATAATGCATATAGAGGCATTTGTTTGCATCTGAGCTGCTTTTCCATATTGGTGAATAAAAAAGCAACTTGAGCAACACAAAGGAAAACTTATGCAACTCAAAAATAAAGTCAAAGACAATTGGAACCACCTAAAAACATACTGAATTTACCCTTTTCTCAGCCTGATACCGCTTCATGAGCCAAAATATAGATGTACAATGCATGTTTATAATTAACGAAGGGCAGCTGGGTTAACTGCCTAAAGATAATAGAAGACAGTGGTATAATATCACATTGGGTAAACAAAATGAATGTTGACAAAGGCTCTTCAAAGCTCTGCATGAGTCTGACAAGTATCCAATGCAAGAACTTACTATTGCTAGAATGACTATCTTCATCGGAATGGTAGATGTTAAACAAAAAGGAGCATTGAATTATACAATATAGCAGCAAGGCATGTGGTCTGTGTTTTTTGCTTTTTTTTGTGGGAGTGGGTATGCTATTACAATGTTTACCCAGCTAATGTTCACTCTCCCTGATTGTGGGTCAACTGTCACTTTTAGCTGCTGTACCTTTTTTTGCTGAATTACTTCTATTTAAAAAGGGCTTTTGTTTCAAGGGATGGTATTGTGGGTTTTTCATTTATTTGGGGGGCTGTCAGGATACCAAGAAATCAGACAGAGACTTAAAGAGCAGGTTTAAAAAATAAAAGCAGTTTATTGAAAACAACAATAAACATAGAGTCCAAAAAACAATGGAGAAAGTCAAGGACGTTGCCAGAGGTCAGATGCCAAAATGGGTAGTCAGTCAAACCTGGTCAGGGAATACTGAGAGCAGGATGAACAGAAACAATAGCCAGAGTCAGGAACCAGGAGATCAGTCAGCTAGAGCCAGGGTCATACACGGAGAACAGGAACAACTGCAGAGCACTTAGTAGGTCAGAACACAATCAAGGGTGGAGACTGAATGGAGAAGCTGAAGGTTAAACAGTGAACTGGTGTTTGCATCACTCTGAGACATGAATTTGCCAGGAGTTTTGTTGATAGTTGCAGAGTGATGATGTTCACGGGTCTGGTGAAAGAGGGCACCAAAGAGGAACAAACAGTGTCAAACACACGGCACACAAGCCATGCTGAGAGCAACTGGACAAGGAAGGGTAAGAAACCCTGACAGGGGTACATTGGTTTTTATTTTGTTTTATGTTGATGATGCCATTATTAGTTTAAACTGTATTTGTTTTTAGTAATGAGTACCTGTAAGATTTTCTTATATGGGTGGAATTTTGAAGTTTTCATTTCTTTTCAGGGTTTTCTTATTTTAATGTTATGCTAATACGGTCTTTTTTTGTGAAGCATTCACTGGTTACTGAGCATCTATTCTTGGAGCTGCCTTTTGTTCGCAGAATGCTGTTACATAGTTTGAAAGAAAAAAGAATAACTGCAAGGACAGGGCACACCTAAACCACCTCACATTGTATCAGTCACATTCACCACACCCCCTGTCCCCACAGAAAAATTAAAAGTTAGGCATACACATTTTAGGTTTATTATCCCTTTAGTATCCTTTGCAGTATCCTTGTTCTTGTAGTAAAGAAAACAGCCTGTGTGGTTTGTCTTAAGTAAATTTTGGCCTAGTCTTGCTATTTAAAATTGTCCAGCTGCTGGCCAATTTTTACACTGCTCTGTCACCTGTGGTCTCCTAAATCTTGTAGTAAAACACCTGCCTGTACTGTTTTTCTCTAGCGCATTTCATCCAATTCACCCTCAATAAAAATGTCCTGCTGCTGACCAATTTACATTGTTGTATCTTGTGCGGTCTCTTAAATCTAGTAGTAAAATGCTTGCCTGTACACTTTTTCTCCAGCACTTTTCGGCCAACTAACCCTCAATAAAAATATTTTTCTGCTGGACAATTTTACACTGCTGTATCATCTGCATACTCATCATTCTTTATGACACGTTGATAGAAATTGGCCAGTGGTAGGCAGTTTAGCATCATCAAGAACAGGGACAGCTATGGCAAACTACTGTCCAGTTTCTGTCAGTCAAAACTGGTCTATTATCATATGATAAATTAACATTGCTGCTCAAGTTAACTATTACAGAAAAAAAATCAGTTGCACAGCCAAATTATTTCTGCCAGTGCATGCTCTCACCGAGACTGTGAAAACTGCACTCCTCCATAATACCACATAAAACACCCTGTTCGGGTTTGTGGAATTGTGAACATGATCCTCTAAACACTTGGAGAATCGAACCTGGGCAGATTTGCCTATGCACTAAAGTCATACTGTATGTTTGCTAAACTGAGAAGAAAGTTGTGGCAGGTACTCATGGCATACAATCCTAATAAGCATGGACATATTTATCTCCCCTCTTTATTTTTGGTAATTGGTTGGTTCACGTGTGGCATGCCTACATGTTTCATGCCTACATAGCTATGTTCCACCACTTCTCTTCTGAAATGGGCTAGAGGTTCAGCCTATTCCTGGATTCCTGAACAATTACAATGTTAAGATTGAGTGTGAAGTAGGTATGCACCGATACCGATACTAGTATTGGTATCGGTGCCGATGCCGAGTATTTGGGCGAGTACCCGTACTCGCCCAAATGCTCCGATACCTAGACCGATACTTGAGCTTCCGATATCAGGAAGCCGGGCAGCGAGTCATTACACGCTGCCCAGCTTCCTGATTGGCCAGGAAGCCGGCTCCATGCTCCTCATCACTTGTGACAAGAAGCATGGAGCTGGCTTCCTGGCCAATCAGGAAGCCGGGCAGCATGTAATGACTTGCTGCTCGTCTTCCTGGTTGGCCGGGAAGCTAGCCAACCAGGAAGCCGGGCGCCGTGTAATGTCACGGTGCCCGGCTTACTGATTGGCCGGGAAGCCAGCTTCATACTCCAACGTCACCTCATCATTACACGGCGCCCAGCTTCCCGATTGGCCAGAAAGCCGGCTCCATGCTTTCTCGTCACCTAATGACGAGAAGCATGGAGGCGGCTTCCTTGCTCATTGATAAGCCGGGTGGCGAGTCTTTACATGCCGCCCGCCTTCCCGGCTAATCAGGAAGCCAGGTGGCGAGTCATTACACGCGCCTGGCTTCTTTAATGGGACTTCTGGTATCGGTATTCTGTATCAGCAAGTACTGGAAAAAGAATCGGTATGAAAAACCAGGATCGGTGCATCCCTAGTGTGAACCTTTACATAATGAAATAACCCAAAAGAACATACTTCCAGCTTTCTGGAAAAGGGAAAGAGGGACCTTTTAGCACAAACTATGTAGGTAAAAGAGACACCTATACTTACACCATGAAGAATTATATTCCTTTATAATTGGCTTTTCGTAATCACATATGTAGCAATTTAAAGCTTGAATGAGAACTTTAGTGAAGTGTAACACTTTTGGTAGTAAAACAATACATTTATAGCAGTTCATTCATTAGACCAAAACAAGGACAACTAAGGGGAGGAAAGAGGGACAGAGAGATATGGCTCCACAAGAGAGAATGTCCCTTCAATCAATCAAATGAAGGACCATTGGAAGCTATGACATGGCAGCACCCATGGTCAGTGTGGTGAGGCCGAAAGTCAAAAAGTCTTTGATTACTGTACTTGTAATGCAACTGTATCTCATGGACTCGTTGTGCTTACAGATGAGTTAGGAGAAAAATGTTGTCTGTATAACTCCACTTAAGAAAAAAAACACTGGATGGCTTTAATCAGTGTAGTTTTCCTTAGAAAATGTGTTGGTGTTTCTTGAAAAAAGCAGACAAGAAAAATGCAGACAGAGGGCTGATGAATCTCCAGGGAACCATACATCACAGACCTCTTGGAGAAGGTTAGCCCTTAAATTTAACAAGCCTAGATAGAAATGAAAGTGGCTTCCAAGACTCTGTGAGGAACCTGTTATTGGGATGTCAATCGAATGGTTATCAGAGAGATTTCTCGTCTTCCTTCTTCTTTGAAGACGGATCTCTTTTGTAGCTGGAGAACAAAAACAAATGATAAAGTGACTTTTACACATTACACAAGGCTCTATAGCTCCTTTCTTGTATTACCCTTTGCGCAACCTTGTGAAAGATTTTATTCTGTGCACATCATTATTTTAACCCAGCTGTGCTAACGTTAGTCTCCTCCACCAGCCTCCCACCTGCTGCAGCATTATTGACAAGATAATGTTGGGGTTTCTGTGTCAGGTATAATGAGATGTTGTACCTCTATGTGTCAAATTGAACATGCTATGCAATAAAGTGTTTATGTGGATAAAAGCAGGTGCTCTACAGCAGAGATCTAAACACTCCCCATCTTGCTTCAAGGGGCACATCTGTTCCATATAATAGGACCTAAAATAAAGAAATGTGTGGATGTCATTCTTTTAAGCATTGTAAAAATCAAACTGTACACATGCTTGCTTAGAGAAAGGCATACAGCTTTACTAAGATCCTTGTCTAACGTTAAAGGAAACCTTTAAAGAAAAAGAAGATCTAACCTGCTATTGCCAACCTATTTTTGAAAATGCCAGTTGGCTGGTTGACCTGACTCATGCAGACCTAGGAACCTAGTCTTGAGAGATTAGAAGATTTAGTGATTCTTTTCCCTGTCCATGCACAAATGGTGGTGGATGCTCATTGGTTGGAATTTGAAGAACTGGTGAATAGACAGACATTTCAACTACAGAGACACTTACTAATAAATACATAGTATATATTATTATTTTATTTTTTATATATAATTTATTTTTTGGAATTATTTTTATTCTTGTGAACACTGTGACCTTGGATTAGATCCAAGAAGTCATGTAATTTGCATATACAATGTCATAACCTTTTGGTTTTATTTTATGTATTTATCATACTATATTATTTGAGGGTGAACCAATTGGGGGGGGAGAATAGGGCAGATTGCATATTCAATTCACATACATATTCATTCACATTCAGCATACATGCGTGCAGAATACAGTTTTTAGCAGCCCACTGTAACATCCATAATAAACAATGAGTTAGGTTTCAACTGCCTCTAATGCGCTTCTGATGGATACATGTAATATGATTTGTAATCCTGCTTAACTACAGTATATGGGCCTGTTCACACTACTGAGCTACGTTACGTGCATGGGGGCACTGTGGTGCCATTCATTTTAAATTACAGGTACGGATTATATTACTTTTGTATCTCTTACCTTATGTATAGTCTGGGTGCAAGGCCAGCATTGGCGCCAACAACATCAATGCAAACGTAACCAGCACTCCAAAAGTGACTGAAAGCGCTCTTTAACTACACAAAGAATAAATAAACCAACATGACCTTTCAAGGGCATATAGAACCCTTTTCAAGAGGCCCCTGTGCATTGTGGCATGCAATTATTTTCAATCCATGGTTTGTTTCATATGCATGGGCTGCCTTAACACATCATAGGTCAACGTACTACATATCACGTGTGTTTTAAGAGCAACGCAACTGATCAAGCTGGTATGAATAAGCCGTTAAATAGGCAGCAATATTAATTTAAAGGAGAACTATGAGATGAGTGATTTCTACTCACCTCATAGTTCTAGCCGACCTGTGACAATGAGACTGATTTACGAGGATCCAGAAAGAATAGACAGATTGGAGCTGACATGGCTGAATTGTTATTAAAGGGCATGTGACAGGCCTTTTGTTATTACACTTCCTTTACTGTTCAGTGAGTCCTTGACCTGGAACAAGCATGTACATATCAGTTTACAGAGCACCAAATATGTACATATTAGGAATCACTTAGTCAAGCATGGATAAGGATGACAACCTCAGGGAATGCCCCCATAAAAAAACAGGTCAGCAGTGGCAGCTACCATATTTCTATCCTGATATATTCCCACTCTAGAATATTTGAAGTGCAGTAGCTCAGAAACCATTATGACGGGGCACATTTGCTATATGAATGACAATTCTCGAACATGGTAACTCTACTGCAAAGTAAATAGGTTACGTATGGTGCTGTTTAAATGAAGGGAGAAAATAAATATTGTTAACATAATATATTCTTGACATGGTTAGGAAGGTCTACCAAAGGAGTGCTAGAAGGCTTTATGAGGACCATAAGAAAACAGCTGAGCATCTCTAGTCTGTGGTCAACATTATACTCTTGCAGATAACACTGAATTCACAAAACAGGTAATAATTACCCTATAAACATTTGTCTAAATATCCAGTTTTCTAGTCTCTTTTAAAATCCATTTGCGGCTTGTTGTGAACATAACAATGAAGACTCTTTCAGTGTGGAAGAAATGACCTGAACGTATTTTACCTAATCCTTTTATGTGTGAAAATTAAGACTTCTCTCCTCATAGGGGTTTATTGATCTATTGATATAATAATCAAATAATGAGAAATGTTTGTTTGTATTTGTGTGCTTACACCCCAAGGGAAAGATTAGTGAAAAACTTTAATTGTATTACCACTGGGATATTGTCAAGATAGCATTCCCTGATAAAGGACTATAATTTGAAAACAAATGTGTGTAGAGGTGTACAGAAAACACACACATACACGTGCATATAATAAATCAGCATCTTGTGTTTGGATAAAGAACGGAATAGCTAGATGCTTTGTTTGGTTTTTAATGTTGTACCCTCATTGGGGAGATTTCTTCTCATATACTACGGTAGCTTGGTGGCAACCAGGACATTGGTGAGTGCATTATTTTTAAAGTGCATTATCTTCATATTACTTTAAATTAGAACTGTAGTTCTGCTTTTATTGCCATAATGTGTAAGTCTACACACCATACTTGTACATTATGGCAGACTCACTGGTTAGTCCCCATGGGAATGTGGCTCCAACAGCCAACATATTTCCTGTTGCTGATGAAAGTTTTTAAAAGCTGCTGTTTCTGAGAAGAATTGATGACACCTGTCAGAGAGATTGGAGGGTCATGCAATGGTCGGATAATGTACAGTTTATATATCTCTATCACTTGGGTCCTGTCAGCAGTTTTTAGGGGTATTGTCACCCACCTTTGTGTGTGGACAGTATTTCAGTTGGTTATCTGCTGATATAGTAAACAAAAATTGGAAGAGACGGAAGCGCCACTACCTGGCAGCAGCTGGATTGGGCCGTACTTCGGGTTGGGGCGGGGTTTGAAACAGAAAGCAACGCCCCATGAAGGGACTAGACTAGAGTTTGGGGCGTGTAGAGGGGTCCTGGATGATGGGTTGAAATCGAATTAGAACGTGGAACGATTACTTGATGGTGGCAGGTTCTCATTGAGGGAAAACAAGAGAGCTACCTTTGCTGATATAGTGCAGATACTTGGTGCTCGAGTCCTGAAGACTGATCTGGTGGTTTTCTGTTGAGTTCAAGTTTGGTTTTATTGAAGGTTAAACTTATTCTAATCTAATTTATCCTTTCTAGGTCTTCTTCTGGGCTCTGTTCTGTCCTCTTTAGCCACTGATGCACACAGAATTTATATCGGCCTGGCAACCCCCTGCATTCTTGCTATTCTATAGATGTTGGGAATGGGCTGAAAGTGTATAGTGCACTGCACTTGTGTTGGAGGCAGTCTACACTAATTTCAAAATTGTTAGGAGTAGAGGCATTCGCAGATGCATTAAATTTTACTAAAATTCTGCTTTAAAGGTCAGTGACAAAAAACACCCAAAAACTACACTATTTAGGACTGCAAAAGACCTGAACATGTGTGCTCCCGTTGAAAGTCAATAGCATCCAAAAATACTCAATGGAAAGAGTAGGATCTGATCAGTTCACCGGTCCCTTCCTCAGAGATCCAGAAACGTATTTTCTAGCAAATGGAGTGAAGTACAGTATAGCTTGCTGGCACAAGATATTATTTGTATCCCAGACAGTCTGTTTGTTCTATAAATATGGTCTAATGCATTGATAGCATTCTCACAGATATATGGTCCTAAAATGGTGGTTGGTTTATGGGAGGAATGTACCCAGGTACACTTTTAAAATAATAGGGTTGCTAATAAAGTGACATTGTGGGGGACCTTTTTTTGGGAGGTTTTTTTCTTTATTTGGATTTATTGAGTATTTTTAGACACTTTTGGATTTCTGTAGGAGCACACTTGTGTTTTGGTGATTATTGAAGTGTTGGAACTGTAGACTCCAGACTTTTACAGGGTTTGTAGGTCAATTACTGTTTGCTGGTCAGTGACAGTTTTACTGACTACCTAGTGGATGCTCCGTGGGAATACATGCAGATTGCACTTCAGAAACATAAAACTCTTAGAAAAAAAAAATATTTCTGATCAAAGGACACAGAAAACTCTTCTTCTCTAGTCCCCTGTCTGTGGGTGTTAACGTCTTCTGCAAGTGCTAGCTGCCTTGCTGTCATGCTGATCCAGTGGCGTTTATACTTTCTGAATAACTGACCTGCAAAAGTAATTTAAAGGAGAACTATGAGGTGAGTGCTTTTCACTCACCTCATAGTTCTAGCCGACCTGTGACAATGAGACTGTCACAGGTCGGCTCAGTAGATCGGGAGGTGAGCGAACACATACCGGCATTCGCTCACCTCTCGATCCTGTCACGGCTCTCTCCCGTGACAGGGGAGGGGCTGGATTCCCCCCTCCCCGCTCCGATCCGCCAGCGCTGACTGGTGGAATGGACGGGGAGGGGGCGGGTACAGCTGGCTCTGCCTCTAGATAGGCAGAGCCTGCAGTCAGTCACGCAGCTGGGCGGACCCCGGCACAATTGTAGGGATCCGCTTCAGCTGCGGCGTCTCAGTATACCGCGAGCTACAGCTCGTTTGTCTCCTCCAGTTACCCTAAGGAGAACTATGGGGAAAAGCCTTAACCCTATAGTTCTCCTTTAAATTAGGAGTCAGCACCTGACTCCCATTTAAAGACATTTCCACTCAAAGCTAATCTGTTTAACTGAGCAGGATGGTGGGATGTGTATATGTCTCCTACCTATCTGCCAATATTCTGCCATTTGGTTAATTCAGAGTTGGTCAGTTCAGTGGCTGTTGGCCGCTATCCGGCCACGGCAGGGTGTGGGCTCACCAAGGATTCAATGCCGCTGTTTCCCCAAGAGTGCATCACAAGGTGAATATATATTGCAGAATGAGTTAAAATATATGTCTAGGTCATATTAAAAAAAACAGTACATCTCCCCATGTTTTAAAAATGCTGCAAGTACAGAAAAATACCCATTGATCTGCCAGAAATCCAACAAGCCTCTGACTTCCTGTTGTTGACTAACACTGCCTCTGCCCCACTTAAATCCCTAACAGTGTTGTCAGCTCACCCTGAGTTCTCCTCTGGTGGATTACAGATCTCTTCCTATCAAACTAATGCTGATGCCTTTCCTAACACAACAATGCTGATGCCTTGATTCGCAAGTGAATGCCCACACAGTGTGTGTAGGAAATAAGGCTTTTGGAAGATGTATTTCTGGGGAGGGGAGTGTGCCTTCAACAATAGGATCTGAATCCCTGCTGCCCCTCCCTACATCAACTGCCTGAGCAACAATTGTACAAGACTCATGATGACAAAACGTTTCTTACTAAAGGAACAAAGTAAAATAAATAAATATAATAAATAAGTAAAGAAAATAATAATAATAAAAAGTGATGATGATGATAATAATAATAATCAAAATAATAAAACTGGGACATGCTCTTGAGAGGAAATGGGTGGCTTGGTGGTAATTTTGAGTCATGTCTATACAACTCTTTTAATTTTGTTTAGAGATCAGATTAGGTTATTGCTAGGGTCAGGGATCAGAAAGTTTAGGTTAGCTTTTAGTGTTAAAAGGAACATCATATTGTAAGTGGCTTTAATAGACACATTTTCTTCCTACTAAGACTGACTATTAGATCTATTGTGCAACAATTAGGGTATGTTTTTGGGAAGTTAAATGTTGAAGGAGTGCAATGTGTTAAGATCTCAGTTTTAGGGTTTAGGACATGTTAGGGTTAAGGTGTTGGTTAGATTAAAGCTCAGAATAAGTGTTAAATGTTAAAGACAAATGTGCCTAAACTGAAAAAAGACAATGTAATATATTGCAGCTTACCAATCCTTAGATGTGGTGGCTGCATTAGCCTCCTTTTTCAGATTTAGTTCTGTCTCAGGGTGACAACACTCAGGGGTCTATTCATGAAGCAACCGAAGGATCTAGCCGTAGCTTCGGCTAATCCTTCGGCTAGCTTTGGCCCCTTCGGTTCAGTATCACAATAGCCCGTACAGCTCCAGAACTTAGCCGAGCGGCTCAGTCGAGCCAAAGGCATATGCGCTGAAAGCCGAAGCTGGCCGAGCGCCCGGCCATTGGCCGGCCAACAGCCTGCTTCTGACAGCTGGGCGGAGCCAGCCATGATCTTACGGCTGGCTCCGGCCACTTGCAGAGAGATCAGCGTCCCTGGTTACCAGCTAACCAGGGACACTGATCTCCAGACAGCAAACTCTCCCTGGCGCTCCGGGAGTCTCTCGCTCCCGGACGCCCAGGAGAGAAACGCTGCTTTTTCTTTTTTTTGCTGAAAAGCTGTCATTATTAGCACCGCACAATCATTTTCTATTTTTATTTTTCTACTTTTTAAACTGTTTTTCTGTTCTGCTCGGTCCCACAGAGAGATCGAGCAAAAGAGCCGAGCCGAATGCCGCTCGGTGGCATTCGACTATTCACTCACTGCTGTTCGGCATCTATGAGAATAGACCGAACAGCAGCGAGTAGCCTGCCGGAGGTTCGGCTCAGCCGATCCAGATGTTGAGTCGAACTCCTTCTGTACTTCGGGTCGGCCGAACATGCTGAGTTGGGCTGACCCGAAGCCACGCAAAGCCACCCGATGTATGGCTGATTTCAGCCGATATATACGGCTGAACTCAGCCGTACCAGCCTGAAGTGAATAGCCGAACAGCGTTCGGCTCACTTCAGTTCAGGTCGGTCTTTCACTCGGCTGCCTACGGCAGCTTAGTGAATAGACCCCTTAGTATCAGCTTCACTCCGCATTATGGTCACTATATAGAGCCCAGAACCATAGGAATTTGCTATGCTCCCCAGCCCCATCTAGTGGCCATAATGCGCTATGACTCAGACGGTCGCTGAGAAAACAGCTCAGCAACTTTTAATAAACTCGCCCCTATGTGCACATAAAAAACCCCTTTAACTTAACCATAGGCTATATTTGACCTCAGTGGAGTCAATTCTCTGAATAAAAAACAAGCATAAAACTATGGGAATACTAAACAATTACCCAACAGAAGCAACGACACTTTCCTGAAATTGATATGCAAGGAATATGATAGAATGTAAAACCCTTTAATGAGATTCCCAGTAATGGATGCGGCGGGTGCTGTAAAGTAGATTCAGAGAAGAGACAGATTGCTGTTTATGTGTTCCAAACCCTAAGGAAAAGCAGTGTTTATTAATTAAACTTATTGCTGAATTTATAATGAGCTTTTATCAAGAGGGCTAATATGTGTTCTGTCATTGCGGCATCTCCTTTAGAAGAGGCATGGCACCTCCTGCCTTTATAACTCATCCTTCTGTGCTGCAGCCAGAACCTCTGCGTGACTGCCGCATGCAGGCACAAAACATTTGATTGGGTCACTAGCTATTCTTTGCGGATAAAGACTTCTTAAATAAACATTACCTACTGAGAAATCAACAAGCAACTCAAGCCAAGAAAGACTGTGAACAGCAAAGCTATACAGGAAACAGTTTCAATATGACACAGTCAAAAAGTTAAAGTGTATCTAAGCCCAAAACCAAAAATAAACAAATATAGTGTAGCTAATCCTTAAATAATGTGGCTGCATCAGTTTTCTTTTTTATGGGTTTTGTTTTCCTTTTTTTCACCTGGTGATCCGGCCAATAACACACCTTCTGTCTTAGGGTGACTTCACTCTACGGAGGAGCAATAGAGCCACCCTTGGACAGAGCAGATTTAGAGCCCATTCGCACCATAGAATGGAGTTAATCGGACAATACTGTGTGTTACTGCGTGCTAAGTGTGCTACATTGCCATTCATTTGAATGGCACCCCAATGCACCTTCCGATGTACCATAATACCATGCTATTTTTTTATATCGCACTACAGCACAATGTATCAAATTGTGGTAGCATGCAGGTGCGTTGGGGTGCCATTTAAATGAATGGCAGTGAAATGCACCTAGTGCACAGTAATGTGTGCTAGGTGTGCTCTGCGATAGCGTGCATTAATTGCACAGTATTGTATTCTCAGACTGGGTTTCCTGCAAGTGACAGCAAGGCACCAGGCTTGTGTAATGTGTGTTGTAATAGCCAGTATTAGTAGTATCTGTTTTAGTAGCCCGTGTAACAGGGTGACAATGCAGGAGCACAGTCAGGAGACAGGAACTGAGCATTGTCAACCTATCACAGGAAGTGCTTGAACAAAGACCTTCAGGGCAGGATCACCTGATATTCTTTTAAAGACAT
The DNA here is from genome assembly GCF_000935625.1 of Nanorana parkeri. Classification (NCBI taxonomy): domain Eukaryota; kingdom Metazoa; phylum Chordata; class Amphibia; order Anura; family Dicroglossidae; genus Nanorana; species Nanorana parkeri. The sequence goes on from NW_017307301.1 coordinate 501,629, forward strand.
TTGCAGATTTGAAAATGTGAAATGACATTAACATATTAGAGAATTTATGAGGTTTTAGTGATTGGATTTACATATACTTTATAGAATATAGTAACCATACTTTCAATAAATCTGCAATCCTGAAATTGACATTCCGTATGCATCAAAGTTATACAGGGCTATTCACTAAAGGGTGAAGAGTTTGGAGAAGGCAGGAGAAGTGAACAATCTAGGACAACAAAGCTGAACTGGAAAGTGAGCTGAATTGGAGAATTTTTCCAAATCAGCTATGTTGGCCTAGATTGTTCATTTCTCCTGCCTTCTCCAAACTCTTCACCCTTTAGTAAAACTCCATAAAACTCCCTGATAGATAGAAAGATAGATAAATAGATAGATAGATAGATAGATAGATAGATAGATAGATAGATAGATAGAAAGATAATCATCATCGCACATGCGCGTGACATGCCCGCGATGACATCATCACGCATGCACAGCCATCTAATTGACGCCGGCAGCCATCTTGGTGATGGACACCGTCAGAGAGAGGAGGGGACCCTGCAGGATGAGATATGCCGCCGGGTCCTTAACTCATTACTGATACTGTCTGGCGTACGGTCCATGACCGAGTGCCCGACTTTTTAGAGGGGGTAGCACCAAAATGACTGTCAGTCATTTTGGTGGCACCCCTCCAATGGTGTCACCTGGGGGCGGGCCATATCCCCCACACCCCCCTTGTGACGCCACTGTCTGAGTTGACCAAGAAAGGACTGGGTGGGTGTCTGTGTAATTTGCTGGGATCATACCTGATGCAGACGTTGCCCCTTTGTCCTGTTTCAAAGTATGAGCCCATCTATGTGATTTTTCAGCATTAAGACCTGTGACATGTTACAAAACAGTGCACTTGGTGGACCATCTATTTGTCTACAGCTACCTTTAATGTTGGATACTTGGTAAAATGCGTTTTTATCACCTGAGGTCCATGCACAGGGACACTGACTGCATTGCCAGCCAGTCCACAAATACATGTTTCAGTTTTTGGTAGATACTGGAAAGTTAAAGAGGAACTTCACTCTGGTAGGAGAAACTAAGGCCTCATTCACACCAGTGGCCAAAGGATAGTAAAAACAGAAGTTTGATATGTTTGTTTACCCCTCCTGGCTACCTGCAGCCAAGTTAGCATTGCAAACGGACAGTGCTGTACACATTGCCAAAAGCATTGCACATCATGGCACAGCAAAAGTTAGACTGCCTTCCAAATGCAACCATTGATAAATATGGGACCTCACTGCAACAGTTCACCAATTGTTGGCATGTGGTTGCGGTCAGGGCCGGATTTCCCACAAGGCCACCGAGACCTGGCCTCTGGGTGGCAGGGAGTAAAGGGGCAGCACAGCGTGCAGACACAGAGCCCGATCGGTGTACAGCAAATGCTGATCTAAGGAAGGGGGGCGTGGCTTTGAAATGCGTAATCCGCTGCAGCCCCATTGGCGTTTGCTGTACACTGACCGGGCTTCGTGTCTGCTCATTGGGATTGTCCTTATTGATTCATTGTGTGTGGAGATTCAGATAAGCGTATACACTGCTACGATTGTGAGTATATTTGCTATTGTTTTTATCAATAAACGCGTTGATACAGCACAGGGTTGGGCGCTCTTCTGTTTTTGTTTAAGCCTGCAGCTATGGCTGTGGCAGATTCAAAAAGAATTATCACCATATTAGAGATTAGGAAACCAAGTTGATTTTTGTTTTTGTCACTAGTGAGAACTTTCCCATTTATTGAGGAACAGAACCCCTGAGCCGGAATACACTTATGGAAGTGAGTGACTAACTAGCCACTGACAAGCGCCAGAGGATCGTTGTGGATACTGAAAACTAAAGGCTTATGAAGTGGTGCTACTTAGGACTCCCTGAATCTGTCACAAGTGTTGGAAAAACTACTGAAACTGGTGACAGTGCTTTTTTGAATTTGGCGCAGGACCATTTAAAGGTCCATATCAACAGAAAAGTGGTGCAAAGCCTCTACTGGATTTCCCTCACTTATGACTACAATATCACTTTTGTGTGTTTCTTTTATTTTCTGTATAAAATGTACTTAAATCCTGGTCTGCTATTAAATATCTTTTTATGATGTTTTTCCCTTCCTTTTTACTGTCTCGTATATTATCTGACTGACACGTAGCAGAAATTACTGCATTTAAAAATTTGATGTCTCTGTCATGGAGGTGTGGGCTCAAATGAATGATAATATGGAATGATGTGATAGATTAATCAATACCTTTTATCATATTAGCCTGAAACCTAATAACACCCATGTGAGCCTAAATTCATGGTGAGGCAGAATGAAGAAAAGGTTGGTTGTTATATTTATGTTTTCCCCTGCATCCACTGTCAGATGATCAAGCACTTGCGAGCGATAATTCCTGGCTAATTCATTGATTGCTCCTAAGTTCTCGGGCTCAGTGGCAAGGAATGGAAATGGCTGATGTATGACCTTACTATGCATTTTGTGTTTACGCTGAGCTTTTACACAGTCTATTAGCTGGATATTATTTCAAGGGTTGACACCTGGAGCTACATAAACAATAATTAATTCTAAAGGAACCTACTTACTGTAGAAGATTATTCACAGGGTTTTTCTGTACTGTGTGTATGGATATATATGTGTATATATATATATATATATATATATATAT